>NW_027258672.1:0-60061 GCF_045791955.1 Oncorhynchus clarkii lewisi | reverse complement strand
AAAGGCAATCTCAAAAAGTGGATGAAATTGCATATACTGTAGCCATAATTTGTGGTACAGATTGTTGGATGAAATACAAACTAACCTTTCTTACTTATTTCAAAGCGAGGGCACATATTTCAGCCTTGTGGGAAAAAACGGACAAAGAGTTGAAATTCCACAAGGCAGTGACAAAAAGCTTACAGCACCTGGTATTCCCAGGCGGTCTCCCATCCATGTACTAACCAGGCCCGACCCTGCTTAGCTTCCGAAATCGGACGAGATCAGGCGTACTCAGGCCGGTGTGGCCGTAAGCGAAAGGCAATCTCAAAAAGTGGATGAAATTGCATATACTGTAGCCATAATTTGTGGTACAGATTGTTGGATGAAATACAAACTAACCTTGCTTACTTATTTCAAAGCGAGGGCACATATTTCAGCCTTGTGGGAAAAAACGGACAAAGAGTTGAAATTCCACAAGGCAGTGACAAAAAGCTTACAGCACCTGGTATTCCCAGGCGGTCTCCCATCCAAGTACTAACCAGGCCCGACCCTGCTTAGGTTCCGAGATCGGACGAGATCAGGCGTACTCAGGCCGGTGTGGCCGTAAGCGAAAGGCAATCTCAAAAAGTGGATGAAATTGCATATACTGTAGCCATAATTTGTAGCACAGATTGTTGGATGAAATACAAACTAACCTTGCTTACTTATTTCAAAGCGAGGGCACATATTTCAGCCTTGTGGGAAAAAACGGACAAAGAGTTGAAATTCCACAAGGCAGTGACAAAAAGCTTACAGCACCTGGTATTCCCAGGCGGTCTCCCATCCAAGTACTAACCAGGCCCGACCCTGCTTAGCTTCCGAGATCGTACGAGATCAGGCGTACTCAGGCCGGTGTGGCCGTAAGCGAGAAACTATCTCTTGGTGCACTATGTAAAGTCAAAGTGAGCCTGATTAACAGCTGTTGCATTTTCACCATTTAGATAAGCATCTTTGTGTCACTCAAAAAGTGGAAGAAATTGCATATACTGTAGCCATAATTTGTAGCACAGATTGTTGGATGAAATACAAACTAACCTTGCTTACTTATTTCAAAGCGAGGGCACATATTTCAGCCTTGTGGGAAAAAACGGACAAAGAGTTGAAATTCCACAAGGCAGTGACAAAAAGCTTACAGCACCTGGTATTCCCAGGCGGTCTCCCATCCAAGTACTAACCAGGCCCGACCCTGCTTAGCTTCCGAGATCGGACGAGATCAGGCGTACTCAGGCCGATGTGGCCGTAAGCGAAAGGCAATCTCAAAAAGTGGATGAAATTGCATATACTGTAGCCATAATTTGTAGCACAGATTGTTGGATGAAATACAAACTAACCTTGCTTACTTATTTCAAAGCGAGGGCACATATTTCAGCCTTGTGGGAAAAAACGGACAAAGAGTTGAAATTCCACAAGGCAGTGACAAAAAGCTTACAGCACCTGGTATTCCCAGGCGGTCTCCAATCCAAGTACTAACCAGGCCCGACCCTGCTTAGCTTCCGAGATCGTGCGAGATCAGGCGTACTCAGGCCGGTGTGGCCGTAAGCGAAAGGCAATCTCAAAAAGTGGATGAAATTGCATATACTGTAGCCATAATTTGTAGCACAGATTGTTGGATGAAATACAAACTAACCTTGCTTACTTATTTCAAAGCGAGGGCACATATTTCAGCCTTGTGGGAAAAAACGGACAAAGAGTTGAAATTCCACAAGGCAGTGACAAAAAGCTTACAGCACCTGGTAATCCCAGGCGGTCTCCCATCCAAGTACTAACCAGGCCCGACCCTGCTTAGCTTCCGAGATCGTACGAGATCAGGCGTACTCAGGCCGGTGTGGCCGTAAGCGAGAAACTATCTCTTGGTGCACTATGTAAAGTCAAAGTGAGCCTGATTAACAGCTGTTGCATTTTCACCATTTAGATAAGCATCTTTGTGTCACTCAAAAAGTGGAAGAAATTGCATATACTGTAGCCATAATTTGTAGCACAGATTGTTGGATGAAATACAAACTAACCTTGCTTACTTATTTCAAAGCGAGGGCACATATTTCAGCCTTGTGGGAAAAAACGGACAAAGAGTTGAAATTCCACAAGGCAGTGACAAAAAGCTTACAGCACCTGGTATTCCCAGGCGGTCTCCCATCCAAGTACTAACCAGGCCCGACCCTGCTTAGCTTCCGAGATCGGACTAGATCAGGCGTACTCAGGCCGGTGTGGCCGTAAGCGAAAGGCAATCTCAAAAAGTGGATGAAATTGCATATACTGTAGCCATAATTTGTGGTACAGATTGTTGGATGAAATACAAACTAACCTTGCTTACTTATTTCAAAGCGAGGGCACATATTTCAGCCTTGTGGGAAAAAACGGACAAAGAGTTGAAATTCCACAAGGCAGTGACAAAAAGCTTACAGCACCTGGTATTCCCAGGCGGTCTCCCATCCAAGTACTAACCAGGCCCGACCCTGCTTAGGTTCCGAGATCGGACGAGATCAGGCGTACTCAGGCCGGTGTGGCCGTAAGCGAAAGGCAATCTCAAAAAGTGGATGAAATTGCATATACTGTAGCCATAATTTGTGGTACAGATTGTTGGATGAAATACAAACTAACCTTGCTTACTTATTTCAAAGCGAGGGCACATATTTCAGCCTTGTGGGAAAAAACGGACAAAGAGTTGAAATTCCACAAGGCAGTGACAAAAAGCTTACAGCACCTGGTATTCCCAGGCGGTCTCCCATCCAAGTACTAACCAGGCCCGACCCTGCTTAGGTTCCGAGATCGGACGAGATCAGGCGTACTCAGGCCGATGTGGCCGTAAGCGAAAGGCAATCTCAAAAAGTGGATGAAATTGCATATACTGTAGCCATAATTTGTAGCACAGATTGTTGGATGAAATACAAACTAACCTTGCTTACTTATTTCAAAGCGAGGGCACATATTTCAGCCTTGTGGGAAAAAACGGACAAAGAGTTGAAATTCCACAAGGCAGTGACAAAAAGCTTACAGCACCTGGTATTCCCAGGCGGTCTCCCATCCAAGTACTAACCAGGCCCGACCCTGCTTAGCTTCCGAGATCGGACGAGATCAGGCGTACTCAGGCCGGTGTGGCCGTAAGCGAAAGGCAATCTCAAAAAGTGGATGAAATTGCATATACTGTAGCCATAATTTGTAGCACAGATTGTTGGATGAAATACAAACTAACCTTGCTTACTTATTTCAAAGCGAGGGCACATATTTCAGCCTTGTGGGAAAAAACGGACAAAGAGTTGAAATTCCACAAGGCAGTGACAAAAAGCTTACAGCACCTGGTATTCCCAGGCGGTCTCCCATCCAAGTACTAACCAGGCCCGACCCTGCTTAGCTTCCGAGATCGGACGAGATCAGGCGTACTCAGGCCGGTGTGGCCGTAAGCGAGAAACTATCTCTTGGTGCACTATGTAAAGTCAAAGTGAGCCTGATTAACAGCTGTTGCATTTTCACCATTTAGATAAGCATCTTTGTGTCACTCAAAAAGTGGAAGAAATTGCATATACTGTAGCCATAATTTGTAGCACAGATTGTTGGATGAAATACAAACTAACCTTGCTTACTTATTTCAAAGCGAGGGCACATATTTCAGCCTTGTGGGAAAAAACGGACAAAGAGTTGAAATTCCACAAGGCAGTGACAAAAAGCTTACAGCACCTGGTATTCCCAGGCGGTCTCCCATCCAAGTACTAACCAGGCCCGACCCTGCTTAGCTTCCGAGATCGGACGAGATCAGGCGTACTCAGGCCGGTGTGGCCGTAAGCGAAAGGCAATCTCAAAAAGTGGATGAAATTGCATATACTGTAGCCATAATTTGTGGTACAGATTGTTGGATGAAATACAAACTAACCTTGCTTACTTATTTCAAAGCGAGGGCACATATTTCAGCCTTGTGGGAAAAAACGGACAAAGAGTTGAAATTCCACAAGGCAGTGACAAAAAGCTTACAGCACCTGGTATTCCCAGGCGGTCTCCCATCCAAGTACTAACCAGGCCCGACCCTGCTTAGCTTCCGAGATCGGACGAGATCAGGCGTACTCAGGCCGGTGTGGCCGTAAGCGAAAGGCAATCTCAAAAAGTGGATGAAATTGCATATACTGTAGCCATAATTTGTAGCACAGATTGTTGGATGAAATACAAACTAACCTTGCTTACTTATTTCAAAGCGAGGGCACATATTTCAGCCTTGTGGGAAAAAACGGACAAAGAGTTGAAATTCCACAAGGCAGTGACAAAAAGCTTACAGCACCTGGTATTCCCAGGCGGTCTCCCATCCAAGTACTAACCAGGCCCGACCCTGCTTAGCTTCCGAGATCGGACGAGATCAGGCGTACTCAGGCCGGTGTGGCCGTAAGCGAAAGGCAATCTCAAAAAGTGGATGAAATTGCATATACTGTAGCCATAATTTGTAGCACAGATTGTTGGATGAAATACAAACTAACCTTGCTTACTTATTTCAAAGCGAGGGCACATATTTCAGCCTTGTGGGAAAAAACGGACAAAGAGTTGAAATTCCACAAGGCAGTGACAAAAAGCTTACAGCACCTGGTATTCCCAGGCGGTCTCCCATCCAAGTACTAACCAGGCCCGACCCTGCTTAGCTTCCGAGATCGGACGAGATCAGGCGTACTCAGGCCGGTGTGGCCGTAAGCGAGAAACTATCTCTTGGTGCACTATGTAAAGTCAAAGTGAGCCTGATTAACAGCTGTTGCATTTTCACCATTTAGATAAGCATCTTTGTGTCACTCAAAAAGTGGAAGAAATTGCATATACTGTAGCCATAATGTGTAGCACAGATTGTTGGATGAAATACAAACTAACCTTTCTTACTTATTTCAAAGCGAGGGCACATATTTCAGCCTTGTGGGAAAAAACGGACAAAGAGTTGAAATTCCACAAGGCAGTGACAAAAAGCTTACAGCACCTGGTATTCCCAGGCGGTCTCCCATCCAAGTACTAACCAGGCCCGACCCTGCTTAGCTTCCGAGATCGGACGAGATCAGGCGTACTCAGGCCGGTGTGGCCGTAAGCGAAAGGCAATCTCAAAAAGTGGATGAAATTGCATATACTGTAGCCATAATTTGTGGTACAGATTGTTGGATGAAATACAAACTAACCTTGCTTACTTATTTCAAAGCGAGGGCACATATTTCAGCCTTGTGGGAAAAAACGGACAAAGAGTTGAAATTCCACAAGGCAGTGACAAAAAGCTTACAGCACCTGGTATTCCCAGGCGGTCTCCCATCCAAGTACTAACCAGGCCCGACCCTGCTTAGCTTCCGAGATCGGACGAGATCAGGCGTACTCAGGCCGGTGTGGCCGTAAGCGAAAGGCAATCTCAAAAAGTGGATGAAATTGCATATACTGTAGCCATAATTTGTGGTACAGATTGTTGGATGAAATACAAACTAACCTTGCTTACTTATTTCAAAGCGAGGGCACATATTTCAGCCTTGTGGGAAAAAACGGACAAAGAGTTGAAATTCCACAAGGCAGTGACAAAAAGCTTACAGCACCTGGTATTCCCAGGCGGTCTCCCATCCAAGTACTAACCAGGCCCGACCCTGCTTAGCTTCCGAGATCGGACGAGATCAGGCGTACTCAGGCCGGTGTGGCCGTAAGCGAAAGGCAATCTCAAAAAGTGGATGAAATTGCATATACTGTAGCCATAATTTGTAGCACAGATTGTTGGATGAAATACAAACTAACCTTGCTTACTTATTTCAAAGCGAGGGCACATATTTCAGCCTTGTGGGAAAAAACGGACAAAGAGTTGAAATTCCACAAGGCAGTGACAAAAAGCTTACAGCACCTGGTATTCCCAGGCGGTCTCCCATCCAAGTACTAACCAGGCCCGACCCTGCTTAGCTTCCGAGATCGGACGAGATCAGGCGTACTCAGGCCGGTGTGGCCGTAAGCGAAAGGCAATCTCAAAAAGTGGATGAAATTGCATATACTGTAGCCATAATTTGTGGTACAGATTGTTGGATGAAATACAAACTAACCTTGCTTACTTATTTCAAAGCGAGGGCACATATTTCAGCCTTGTGGGAAAAAACGGACAAAGAGTTGAAATTCCACAAGGCAGTGACAAAAAGCTTACAGCACCTGGTATTCCCAGGCGGTCTCCCATCCAAGTACTAACCAGGCCCGACCCTGCTTAGCTTCCGAGATCGGACGAGATCAGGCGTACTCAGGCCGGTGTGGCCGTAAGCGAAAGGCAATCTCAAAAAGTGGATGAAATTGCATATACTGTAGCCATAATTTGTAGCACAGATTGTTGGATGAAATACAAACTAACCTTGCTTACTTATTTCAAAGCGAGGGCACATATTTCAGCCTTGTGGGAAAAAACGGACAAAGAGTTGAAATTCCACAAGGCAGTGACAAAAAGCTTACAGCACCTGGTATTCCCAGGCGGTCTCCCATCCAAGTACTAACCAGGCCCGACCCTGCTTAGCTTCCGAGATCGGACGAGATCAGGCGTACTCAGGCCGGTGTGGCCGTAAGCGAAAGGCAATCTCAAAAAGTGGATGAAATTGCATATACTGTAGCCATAATTTGTAGCACAGATTGTTGGATGAAATACAAACTAACCTTGCTTACTTATTTCAAAGCGAGGGCACATATTTCAGCCTTGTGGGAAAAAACGGACAAAGAGTTGAAATTCCACAAGGCAGTGACAAAAAGCTTACAGCACCTGGTATTCCCAGGCGGTCTCCCATCCAAGTACTAACCAGGCCCGACCCTGCTTAGCTTCCGAGATCGGACGAGATCAGGCGTACTCAGGCCGGTGTGGCCGTAAGCGAGAAACTATCTCTTGGTGCACTATGTAAAGTCAAAGTGAGCCTGATTAACAGCTGTTGCATTTTCACCATTTAGATAAGCATCTTTGTGTCACTCAAAAAGTGGAAGAAATTGCATATACTGTAGCCATAATTTGTAGCACAGATTGTTGGATGAAATACAAACTAACCTTGCTTACTTATTTCAAAGCGAGGGCACATATTTCAGCCTTGTGGGAAAAAACGGACAAAGAGTTGAAATTCCACAAGGCAGTGACAAAAAGCTTACAGCACCTGGTATTCCCAGGCGGTCTCCCATCCAAGTACTAACCAGGCCCGACCCTGCTTAGCTTCCGAGATCGGACGAGATCAGGCGTACTCAGGCCGGTGTGGCCGTAAGCGAAAGGCAATCTCAAAAAGTGGATGAAATTGCATATACTGTAGCCATAATTTGTGGTACAGATTGTTGGATGAAATACAAACTAACCTTGCTTACTTATTTCAAAGCGAGGGCACATATTTCAGCCTTGTGGGAAAAAACGGACAAAGAGTTGAAATTCCACAAGGCAGTGACAAAAAGCTTACAGCACCTGGTATTCCCAGGCGGTCTCCCATCCAAGTACTAACCAGGCCCGACCCTGCTTAGCTTCCGAGATCGGACGAGATCAGGCGTACTCAGGCCGGTGTGGCCGTAAGCGAAAGGCAATCTCAAAAAGTGGATGAAATTGCATATACTGTAGCCATAATTTGTGGTACAGATTGTTGGATGAAATACAAACTAACCTTGCTTACTTATTTCAAAGCGAGGGCACATATTTCAGCCTTGTGGGAAAAAACGGACAAAGAGTTGAAATTCCACAAGGCAGTGACAAAAAGCTTACAGCACCTGGTATTCCCAGGCGGTCTCCCATCCAAGTACTAACCAGGCCCGACCCTGCTTAGCTTCCGAGATCGGACGAGATCAGGCGTACTCAGGCCGGTGTGGCCGTAAGCGAAAGGCAATCTCAAAAAGTGGATGAAATTGCATATACTGTAGCCATAATTTGTAGCACAGATTGTTGGATGAAATACAAACTAACCTTGCTTACTTATTTCAAAGCGAGGGCACATATTTCAGCCTTGTGGGAAAAAACGGACAAAGAGTTGAAATTCCACAAGGCAGTGACAAAAAGCTTACAGCACCTGGTATTCCCAGGCGGTCTCCCATCCAAGTACTAACCAGGCCCGACCCTGCTTAGCTTCCGAGATCGGACGAGATCAGGCGTACTCAGGCCGGTGTGGCCGTAAGCGAAAGGCAATCTCAAAAAGTGGATGAAATTGCATATACTGTAGCCATAATTTGTAGCACAGATTGTTGGATGAAATACAAACTAACCTTGCTTACTTATTTCAAAGCGAGGGCACATATTTCAGCCTTGTGGGAAAAAACGGACAAAGAGTTGAAATTCCACAAGGCAGTGACAAAAAGCTTACAGCACCTGGTATTCCCAGGCGGTCTCCCATCCAAGTACTAACCAGGCCCGACCCTGCTTAGCTTCCGAGATCGGACGAGATCAGGCGTACTCAGGCCGGTGTGGCCGTAAGCGAGAAACTATCTCTTGGTGCACTATGTAAAGTCAAAGTGAGCCTGATTAACAGCTGTTGCATTTTCACCATTTAGATAAGCATCTTTGTGTCACTCAAAAAGTGGAAGAAATTGCATATACTGTAGCCATAATTTGTAGCACAGATTGTTGGATGAAATACAAACTAACCTTGCTTACTTATTTCAAAGCGAGGGCACATATTTCAGCCTTGTGGGAAAAAACGGACAAAGAGTTGAAATTCCACAAGGCAGTGACAAAAAGCTTACAGCACCTGGTATTCCCAGGCGGTCTCCCATCCAAGTACTAACCAGGCCCGACCCTGCTTAGCTTCCGAGATCGGACGAGATCAGGCGTACTCAGGCCGGTGTGGCCGTAAGCGAAAGGCAATCTCAAAAAGTGGATGAAATTGCATATACTGTAGCCATAATTTGTGGTACAGATTGTTGGATGAAATACAAACTAACCTTGCTTACTTATTTCAAAGCGAGGGCACATATTTCAGCCTTGTGGGAAAAAACGGACAAAGAGTTGAAATTCCACAAGGCAGTGACAAAAAGCTTACAGCACCTGGTATTCCCAGGCGGTCTCCCATCCAAGTACTAACCAGGCCCGACCCTGCTTAGCTTCCGAGATCGGACGAGATCAGGCGTACTCAGGCCGGTGTGGCCGTAAGCGAAAGGCAATCTCAAAAAGTGGATGAAATTGCATATACTGTAGCCATAATTTGTAGCACAGATTGTTGGATGAAATACAAACTAACCTTGCTTACTTATTTCAAAGCGAGGGCACATATTTCAGCCTTGTGGGAAAAAACGGACAAAGAGTTGAAATTCCACAAGGCAGTGACAAAAAGCTTACAGCACCTGGTATTCCCAGGCGGTCTCCCATCCAAGTACTAACCAGGCCCGACCCTGCTTAGCTTCCGAGATCGGACGAGATCAGGCGTACTCAGGCCGGTGTGGCCGTAAGCGAAAGGCAATCTCAAAAAGTGGATGAAATTGCATATACTGTAGCCATAATTTGTAGCACAGATTGTTGGATGAAATACAAACTAACCTTGCTTACTTATTTCAAAGCGAGGGCACATATTTCAGCCTTGTGGGAAAAAACGGACAAAGAGTTGAAATTCCACAAGGCAGTGACAAAAAGCTTACAGCACCTGGTATTCCCAGGCGGTCTCCCATCCAAGTACTAACCAGGCCCGACCCTGCTTAGCTTCCGAGATCGGACGAGATCAGGCGTACTCAGGCCGGTGTGGCCGTAAGCGAGAAACTATCTCTTGGTGCACTATGTAAAGTCAAAGTGAGCCTGATTAACAGCTGTTGCATTTTCACCATTTAGATAAGCATCTTTGTGTCACTCAAAAAGTGGAAGAAATTGCATATACTGTAGCCATAATGTGTAGCACAGATTGTTGGATGAAATACAAACTAACCTTGCTTACTTATTTCAAAGCGAGGGCACATATTTCAGCCTTGTGGGAAAAAACGGACAAAGAGTTGAAATTCCACAAGGCAGTGACAAAAAGCTTACAGCACCTGGTATTCCCAGGCGGTCTCCCATCCAAGTACTAACCAGGCCCGACCCTGCTTAGCTTCCGAGATCGGACGAGATCAGGCGTACTCAGGCCGGTGTGGCCGTAAGCGAAAGGCAATCTCAAAAAGTGGATGAAATTGCATATACTGTAGCCATAATTTGTGGTACAGATTGTTGGATGAAATACAAACTAACCTTGCTTACTTATTTCAAAGCGAGGGCACATATTTCAGCCTTGTGGGAAAAAACGGACAAAGAGTTGAAATTCCACAAGGCAGTGACAAAAAGCTTACAGCACCTGGTATTCCCAGGCGGTCTCCCATCCAAGTACTAACCAGGCCCGACCCTGCTTAGCTTCCGAGATCGGACGAGATCAGGCGTACTCAGGCCGGTGTGGCCGTAAGCGAGAAACTATCTCTTGGTGCACTATGTAAAGTCAAAGTGAGCCTGATTAACAGCTGTTGCATTTTCACCATTTAGATAAGCATCTTTGTGTCACTCAAAAAGTGGAAGAAATTGCATATACTGTAGCCATAATTTGTAGCACAGATTGTTGGATGAAATACAAACTAACCTTGCTTACTTATTTCAAAGCGAGGGCACATATTTCAGCCTTGTGGGAAAAAACGGACAAAGAGTTGAAATTCCACAAGGCAGTGACAAAAAGCTTACAGCACCTGGTATTCCCAGGCGGTCTCCCATCCAAGTACTAACCAGGCCCGACCCTGCTTAGCTTCCGAGATCGGACGAGATCAGGCGTACTCAGGCCGGTGTGGCCGTAAGCGAAAGGCAATCTCAAAAAGTGGATGAAATTGCATATACTGTAGCCATAATTTGTAGCACAGATTGTTGGATGAAATACAAACTAACCTTGCTTACTTATTTCAAAGCGAGGGCACATATTTCAGCCTTGTGGGAAAAAACGGACAAAGAGTTGAAATTCCACAAGGCAGTGACAAAAAGCTTACAGCACCTGGTATTCCCAGGCGGTCTCCCATCCAAGTACTAACCAGGCCCGACCCTGCTTAGCTTCCGAGATCGGACGAGATCAGGCGTACTCAGGCCGGTGTGGCCGTAAGCGAAAGGCAATCTCAAAAAGTGGATGAAATTGCATATACTGTAGCCATAATTTGTAGCACAGATTGTTGGATGAAATACAAACTAACCTTGCTTACTTATTTCAAAGCGAGGGCACATATTTCAGCCTTGTGGGAAAAAACGGACAAAGAGTTGAAATTCCACAAGGCAGTGACAAAAAGCTTACAGCACCTGGTATTCCCAGGCGGTCTCCCATCCAAGTACTAACCAGGCCCGACCCTGCTTAGCTTCCGAGATCGGACGAGATCAGGCGTACTCAGGCCGGTGTGGCCGTAAGCGAAAGGCAATCTCAAAAAGTGGATGAAATTGCATATACTGTAGCCATAATTTGTAGCACAGATTGTTGGATGAAATACAAACTAACCTTGCTTACTTATTTCAAAGCGAGGGCACATATTTCAGCCTTGTGGGAAAAAACGGACAAAGAGTTGAAATTCCACAAGGCAGTGACAAAAAGCTTACAGCACCTGGTATTCCCAGGCGGTCTCCCATCCAAGTACTAACCAGGCCCGACCCTGCTTAGCTTCCGAGATCGGACGAGATCAGGCGTACTCAGGCCGGTGTGGCCGTAAGCGAGAAACTATCTCTTGGTGCACTATGTAAAGTCAAAGTGAGCCTGATTAACAGCTGTTGCATTTTCACCATTTAGATAAGCATCTTTGTGTCACTCAAAAAGTGGAAGAAATTGCATATACTGTAGCCATAATTTGTAGCACAGATTGTTGGATGAAATACAAACTAACCTTGCTTACTTATTTCAAAGCGAGGGCACATATTTCAGCCTTGTGGGAAAAAACGGACAAAGAGTTGAAATTCCACAAGGCAGTGACAAAAAGCTTACAGCACCTGGTATTCCCAGGCGGTCTCCCATCCAAGTACTAACCAGGCCCGACCCTGCTTAGCTTCCGAGATCGGACGAGATCAGGCGTACTCAGGCCGGTGTGGCCGTAAGCGAAAGGCAATCTCAAAAAGTGGATGAAATTGCATATACTGTAGCCATAATTTGTGGTACAGATTGTTGGATGAAATACAAACTAACCTTGCTTACTTATTTCAAAGCGAGGGCACATATTTCAGCCTTGTGGGAAAAAACGGACAAAGAGTTGAAATTCCACAAGGCAGTGACAAAAAGCTTACAGCACCTGGTATTCCCAGGCGGTCTCCCATCCAAGTACTAACCAGGCCCGACCCTGCTTAGCTTCCGAGATCGGACGAGATCAGGCGTACTCAGGCCGGTGTGGCCGTAAGCGAAAGGCAATCTCAAAAAGTGGATGAAATTGCATATACTGTAGCCATAATTTGTAGCACAGATTGTTGGATGAAATACAAACTAACCTTGCTTACTTATTTCAAAGCGAGGGCACATATTTCAGCCTTGTGGGAAAAAACGGACAAAGAGTTGAAATTCCACAAGGCAGTGACAAAAAGCTTACAGCACCTGGTATTCCCAGGCGGTCTCCCATCCAAGTACTAACCAGGCCCGACCCTGCTTAGCTTCCGAGATCGGACGAGATCAGGCGTACTCAGGCCGGTGTGGCCGTAAGCGAAAGGCAATCTCAAAAAGTGGATGAAATTGCATATACTGTAGCCATAATTTGTAGCACAGATTGTTGGATGAAATACAAACTAACCTTGCTTACTTATTTCAAAGCGAGGGCACATATTTCAGCCTTGTGGGAAAAAACGGACAAAGAGTTGAAATTCCACAAGGCAGTGACAAAAAGCTTACAGCACCTGGTATTCCCAGGCGGTCTCCCATCCAAGTACTAACCAGGCCCGACCCTGCTTAGCTTCCGAGATCGGACGAGATCAGGCGTACTCAGGCCGGTGTGGCCGTAAGCGAGAAACTATCTCTTGGTGCACTATGTAAAGTCAAAGTGAGCCTGATTAACAGCTGTTGCATTTTCACCATTTAGATAAGCATCTTTGTGTCACTCAAAAAGTGGAAGAAATTGCATATACTGTAGCCATAATTTGTAGCACAGATTGTTGGATGAAATACAAACTAACCTTGCTTACTTATTTCAAAGCGAGGGCACATATTTCAGCCTTGTGGGAAAAAACGGACAAAGAGTTGAAATTCCACAAGGCAGTGACAAAAAGCTTACAGCACCTGGTATTCCCAGGCGGTCTCCCATCCAAGTACTAACCAGGCCCGACCCTGCTTAGCTTCCGAGATCGGACGAGATCAGGCGTACTCAGGCCGGTGTGGCCGTAAGCGAAAGGCAATCTCAAAAAGTGGATGAAATTGCATATACTGTAGCCATAATTTGTGGTACAGATTGTTGGATGAAATACAAACTAACCTTGCTTACTTATTTCAAAGCGAGGGCACATATTTCAGCCTTGTGGGAAAAAACGGACAAAGAGTTGAAATTCCACAAGGCAGTGACAAAAAGCTTACAGCACCTGGTATTCCCAGGCGGTCTCCCATCCAAGTACTAACCAGGCCCGACCCTGCTTAGCTTCCGAGATCGGACGAGATCAGGCGTACTCAGGCCGGTGTGGCCGTAAGCGAGAAACTATCTCTTGGTGCACTATGTAAAGTCAAAGTGAGCCTGATTAACAGCTGTTGCATTTTCACCATTTAGATAAGCATCTTTGTGTCACTCAAAAAGTGGAAGAAATTGCATATACTGTAGCCATAATTTGTAGCACAGATTGTTGGATGAAATACAAACTAACCTTGCTTACTTATTTCAAAGCGAGGGCACATATTTCAGCCTTGTGGGAAAAAACGGACAAAGAGTTGAAATTCCACAAGGCAGTGACAAAAAGCTTACAGCACCTGGTATTCCCAGGCGGTCTCCCATCCAAGTACTAACCAGGCCCGACCCTGCTTAGCTTCCGAGATCGGACGAGATCAGGCGTACTCAGGCCGGTGTGGCCGTAAGCGAAAAGCAATCTCAAAAAGTGGATGAAATTGCATATACTGTAGCCATAATTTGTAGCACAGATTGTTGGATGAAATACAAACTAACCTTGCTTACTTATTTCAAAGCGAGGGCACATATTTCAGCCTTGTGGGAAAAAACGGACAAAGAGTTGAAATTCCACAAGGCAGTGACAAAAAGCTTACAGCACCTGGTATTCCCAGGCGGTCTCCCATCCAAGTACTAACCAGGCCCGACCCTGCTTAGCTTCCGAGATCGGACGAGATCAGGCGTACTCAGGCCGGTGTGGCCGTAAGCGAAAGGCAATCTCAAAAAGTGGATGAAATTGCATATACTGTAGCCATAATTTGTAGCACAGATTGTTGGATGAAATACAAACTAACCTTGCTTACTTATTTCAAAGCGAGGGCACATATTTCAGCCTTGTGGGAAAAAACGGACAAAGAGTTGAAATTCCACAAGGCAGTGACAAAAAGCTTACAGCACCTGGTATTCCCAGGCGGTCTCCCATCCAAGTACTAACCAGGCCCGACCCTGCTTAGCTTCCGAGATCGGACGAGATCAGGCGTACTCAGGCCGGTGTGGCCGTAAGCGAAAGGCAATCTCAAAAAGTGGATGAAATTGCATATACTGTAGCCATAATTTGTAGCACAGATTGTTGGATGAAATACAAACTAACCTTGCTTACTTATTTCAAAGCGAGGGCACATATTTCAGCCTTGTGGGAAAAA
Source organism: Oncorhynchus clarkii lewisi (assembly GCF_045791955.1). Classification (NCBI taxonomy): domain Eukaryota; kingdom Metazoa; phylum Chordata; class Actinopteri; order Salmoniformes; family Salmonidae; genus Oncorhynchus; species Oncorhynchus clarkii. Next base: position 45,395 of record NW_027258672.1, on the reverse strand, counting down.
ACGGACAAAGAGTTGAAATTCCACAAGGCAGTGACAAAAAGCTTACAGCACCTGGTATTCCCAGGCGGTCTCCCATCCAAGTACTAACCAGGCCCGACCCTGCTTAGCTTCCGAGATCGGACGAGATCAGGCGTACTCAGGCCGGTGTGGCCGTAAGCGAGAAACTATCTCTTGGTGCACTATGTAAAGTCAAAGTGAGCCTGATTAACAGCTGTTGCATTTTCACCATTTAGATAAGCATCTTTGTGTCACTCAAAAAGTGGAAGAAATTGCATATACTGTAGCCATAATTTGTAGCACAGATTGTTGGATGAAATACAAACTAACCTTGCTTACTTATTTCAAAGCGAGGGCACATATTTCAGCCTTGTGGGAAAAAACGGACAAAGAGTTGAAATTCCACAAGGCAGTGACAAAAAGCTTACAGCACCTGGTATTCCCAGGCGGTCTCCCATCCAAGTACTAACCAGGCCCGACCCTGCTTAGCTTCCGAGATCGGACGAGATCAGGCGTACTCAGGCCGGTGTGGCCGTAAGCGAAAGGCAATCTCAAAAAGTGGATGAAATTGCATATACTGTAGCCATAATTTGTGGTACAGATTGTTGGATGAAATACAAACTAACCTTGCTTACTTATTTCAAAGCGAGGGCACATATTTCAGCCTTGTGGGAAAAAACGGACAAAGAGTTGAAATTCCACAAGGCAGTGACAAAAAGCTTACAGCACCTGGTATTCCCAGGCGGTCTCCCATCCAAGTACTAACCAGGCCCGACCCTGCTTAGCTTCCGAGATCGGACGAGATCAGGCGTACTCAGGCCGGTGTGGCCGTAAGCGAAAGGCAATCTCAAAAAGTGGATGAAATTGCATATACTGTAGCCATAATTTGTAGCACAGATTGTTGGATGAAATACAAACTAACCTTGCTTACTTATTTCAAAGCGAGGGCACATATTTCAGCCTTGTGGGAAAAAACGGACAAAGAGTTGAAATTCCACAAGGCAGTGACAAAAAGCTTACAGCACCTGGTATTCCCAGGCGGTCTCCCATCCAAGTACTAACCAGGCCCGACCCTGCTTAGCTTCCGAGATCGGACGAGATCAGGCGTACTCAGGCCGGTGTGGCCGTAAGCGAAAGGCAATCTCAAAAAGTGGATGAAATTGCATATACTGTAGCCATAATTTGTAGCACAGATTGTTGGATGAAATACAAACTAACCTTGCTTACTTATTTCAAAGCGAGGGCACATATTTCAGCCTTGTGGGAAAAAACGGACAAAGAGTTGAAATTCCACAAGGCAGTGACAAAAAGCTTACAGCACCTGGTATTCCCAGGCGGTCTCCCATCCAAGTACTAACCAGGCCCGACCCTGCTTAGCTTCCGAGATCGGACGAGATCAGGCGTACTCAGGCCGGTGTGGCCGTAAGCGAGAAACTATCTCTTGGTGCACTATGTAAAGTCAAAGTGAGCCTGATTAACAGCTGTTGCATTTTCACCATTTAGATAAGCATCTTTGTGTCACTCAAAAAGTGGAAGAAATTGCATATACTGTAGCCATAATTTGTAGCACAGATTGTTGGATGAAATACAAACTAACCTTGCTTACTTATTTCAAAGCGAGGGCACATATTTCAGCCTTGTGGGAAAAAACGGACAAAGAGTTGAAATTCCACAAGGCAGTGACAAAAAGCTTACAGCACCTGGTATTCCCAGGCGGTCTCCCATCCAAGTACTAACCAGGCCCGACCCTGCTTAGCTTCCGAGATCGGACGAGATCAGGCGTACTCAGGCCGGTGTGGCCGTAAGCGAAAGGCAATCTCAAAAAGTGGATGAAATTGCATATACTGTAGCCATAATTTGTGGTACAGATTGTTGGATGAAATACAAACTAACCTTGCTTACTTATTTCAAAGCGAGGGCACATATTTCAGCCTTGTGGGAAAAAACGGACAAAGAGTTGAAATTCCACAAGGCAGTGACAAAAAGCTTACAGCACCTGGTATTCCCAGGCGGTCTCCCATCCAAGTACTAACCAGGCCCGACCCTGCTTAGCTTCCGAGATCGGACGAGATCAGGCGTACTCAGGCCGGTGTGGCCGTAAGCGAGAAACTATCTCTTGGTGCACTATGTAAAGTCAAAGTGAGCCTGATTAACAGCTGTTGCATTTTCACCATTTAGATAAGCATCTTTGTGTCACTCAAAAAGTGGAAGAAATTGCATATACTGTAGCCATAATTTGTAGCACAGATTGTTGGATGAAATACAAACTAACCTTGCTTACTTATTTCAAAGCGAGGGCACATATTTCAGCCTTGTGGGAAAAAACGGACAAAGAGTTGAAATTCCACAAGGCAGTGACAAAAAGCTTACAGCACCTGGTATTCCCAGGCGGTCTCCCATCCAAGTACTAACCAGGCCCGACCCTGCTTAGCTTCCGAGATCGGACGAGATCAGGCGTACTCAGGCCGGTGTGGCCGTAAGCGAAAGGCAATCTCAAAAAGTGGATGAAATTGCATATACTGTAGCCATAATTTGTAGCACAGATTGTTGGATGAAATACAAACTAACCTTGCTTACTTATTTCAAAGCGAGGGCACATATTTCAGCCTTGTGGGAAAAAACGGACAAAGAGTTGAAATTCCACAAGGCAGTGACAAAAAGCTTACAGCACCTGGTATTCCCAGGCGGTCTCCCATCCAAGTACTAACCAGGCCCGACCCTGCTTAGCTTCCGAGATCGGACGAGATCAGGCGTACTCAGGCCGGTGTGGCCGTAAGCGAAAGGCAATCTCAAAAAGTGGATGAAATTGCATATACTGTAGCCATAATTTGTAGCACAGATTGTTGGATGAAATACAAACTAACCTTGCTTACTTATTTCAAAGCGAGGGCACATATTTCAGCCTTGTGGGAAAAAACGGACAAAGAGTTGAAATTCCACAAGGCAGTGACAAAAAGCTTACAGCACCTGGTATTCCCAGGCGGTCTCCCATCCAAGTACTAACCAGGCCCGACCCTGCTTAGCTTCCGAGATCGGACGAGATCAGGCGTACTCAGGCCGGTGTGGCCGTAAGCGAAAGGCAATCTCAAAAAGTGGATGAAATTGCATATACTGTAGCCATAATTTGTAGCACAGATTGTTGGATGAAATACAAACTAACCTTGCTTACTTATTTCAAAGCGAGGGCACATATTTCAGCCTTGTGGGAAAAAACGGACAAAGAGTTGAAATTCCACAAGGCAGTGACAAAAAGCTTACAGCACCTGGTATTCCCAGGCGGTCTCCCATCCAAGTACTAACCAGGCCCGACCCTGCTTAGCTTCCGAGATCGGACGAGATCAGGCGTACTCAGGCCGGTGTGGCCGTAAGCGAGAAACTATCTCTTGGTGCACTATGTAAAGTCAAAGTGAGCCTGATTAACAGCTGTTGCATTTCACCATTTAGATAAGCATCTTTGTGTCACTCAAAAAGTGGAAGAAATTGCATATACTGTAGCCATAATTTGTAGCACAGATTGTTGGATGAAATACAAACTAACCTTGCTTACTTATTTCAAAGCGAGGGCACATATTTCAGCCTTGTGGGAAAAAACGGACAAAGAGTTGAAATTCCACAAGGCAGTGACAAAAAGCTTACAGCACCTGGTATTCCCAGGCGGTCTCCCATCCAAGTACTAACCAGGCCCGACCCTGCTTAGCTTCCGAGATCGGACGAGATCAGGCGTACTCAGGCCGGTGTGGCCGTAAGCGAAAGGCAATCTCAAAAAGTGGATGAAATTGCATATACTGTAGCCATAATTTGTGGTACAGATTGTTGGATGAAATACAAACTAACCTTGCTTACTTATTTCAAAGCGAGGGCACATATTTCAGCCTTGTGGGAAAAAACGGACAAAGAGTTGAAATTCCACAAGGCAGTGACAAAAAGCTTACAGCACCTGGTATTCCCAGGCGGTCTCCCATCCAAGTACTAACCAGGCCCGACCCTGCTTAGCTTCCGAGATCGGACGAGATCAGGCGTACTCAGGCCGGTGTGGCCGTAAGCGAGAAACTATCTCTTGGTGCACTATGTAAAGTCAAAGTGAGCCTGATTAACAGCTGTTGCATTTTCACCATTTAGATAAGCATCTTTGTGTCACTCAAAAAGTGGAAGAAATTGCATATACTGTAGCCATAATTTGTAGCACAGATTGTTGGATGAAATACAAACTAACCTTGCTTACTTATTTCAAAGCGAGGGCACATATTTCAGCCTTGTGGGAAAAAACGGACAAAGAGTTGAAATTCCACAAGGCAGTGACAAAAAGCTTACAGCACCTGGTATTCCCAGGCGGTCTCCCATCCAAGTACTAACCAGGCCCGACCCTGCTTAGCTTCCGAGATCGGACGAGATCAGGCGTACTCAGGCCGGTGTGGCCGTAAGCGAAAGGCAATCTCAAAAAGTGGATGAAATTGCATATACTGTAGCCATAATTTGTAGCACAGATTGTTGGATGAAATACAAACTAACCTTGCTTACTTATTTCAAAGCGAGGGCACATATTTCAGCCTTGTGGGAAAAAACGGACAAAGAGTTGAAATTCCACAAGGCAGTGACAAAAAGCTTACAGCACCTGGTATTCCCAGGCGGTCTCCCATCCAAGTACTAACCAGGCCCGACCCTGCTTAGCTTCCGAGATCGGACGAGATCAGGCGTACTCAGGCCGGTGTGGCCGTAAGCGAAAGGCAATCTCAAAAAGTGGATGAAATTGCATATACTGTAGCCATAATTTGTAGCACAGATTGTTGGATGAAATACAAACTAACCTTGCTTACTTATTTCAAAGCGAGGGCACATATTTCAGCCTTGTGGGAAAAAACGGACAAAGAGTTGAAATTCCACAAGGCAGTGACAAAAAGCTTACAGCACCTGGTATTCCCAGGCGGTCTCCCATCCAAGTACTAACCAGGCCCGACCCTGCTTAGCTTCCGAGATCGGACGAGATCAGGCGTACTCAGGCCGGTGTGGCCGTAAGCGAAAGGCAATCTCAAAAAGTGGATGAAATTGCATATACTGTAGCCATAATTTGTAGCACAGATTGTTGGATGAAATACAAACTAACCTTGCTTACTTATTTCAAAGCGAGGGCACATATTTCAGCCTTGTGGGAAAAAACGGACAAAGAGTTGAAATTCCACAAGGCAGTGACAAAAAGCTTACAGCACCTGGTATTCCCAGGCGGTCTCCCATCCAAGTACTAACCAGGCCCGACCCTGCTTAGCTTCCGAGATCGGACGAGATCAGGCGTACTCAGGCCGGTGTGGCCGTAAGCGAAAGGCAATCTCAAAAAGTGGATGAAATTGCATATACTGTAGCCATAATTTGTAGCACAGATTGTTGGATGAAATACAAACTAACCTTGCTTACTTATTTCAAAGCGAGGGCACATATTTCAGCCTTGTGGGAAAAAACGGACAAAGAGTTGAAATTCCACAAGGCAGTGACAAAAAGCTTACAGCACCTGGTATTCCCAGGCGGTCTCCCATCCAAGTACTAACCAGGCCCGACCCTGCTTAGCTTCCGAGATCGGACGAGATCAGGCGTACTCAGGCCGGTGTGGCCGTAAGCGAGAAACTATCTCTTGGTGCACTATGTAAAGTCAAAGTGAGCCTGATTAACAGCTGTTGCATTTTCACCATTTAGATAAGCATCTTTGTGTCACTCAAAAAGTGGAAGAAATTGCATATACTGTAGCCATAATTTGTAGCACAGATTGTTGGATGAAATACAAACTAACCTTGCTTACTTATTTCAAAGCGAGGGCACATATTTCAGCCTTGTGGGAAAAAACGGACAAAGAGTTGAAATTCCACAAGGCAGTGACAAAAAGCTTACAGCACCTGGTATTCCCAGGCGGTCTCCCATCCAAGTACTAACCAGGCCCGACCCTGCTTAGCTTCCGAGATCGGACGAGATCAGGCGTACTCAGGCCGGTGTGGCCGTAAGCGAAAGGCAATCTCAAAAAGTGGATGAAATTGCATATACTGTAGCCATAATTTGTGGTACAGATTGTTGGATGAAATACAAACTAACCTTGCTTACTTATTTCAAAGCGAGGGCACATATTTCAGCCTTGTGGGAAAAAACGGACAAAGAGTTGAAATTCCACAAGGCAGTGACAAAAAGCTTACAGCACCTGGTATTCCCAGGCGGTCTCCCATCCAAGTACTAACCAGGCCCGACCCTGCTTAGCTTCCGAGATCGGACGAGATCAGGCGTACTCAGGCCGGTGTGGCCGTAAGCGAGAAACTATCTCTTGGTGCACTATGTAAAGTCAAAGTGAGCCTGATTAACAGCTGTTGCATTTTCACCATTTAGATAAGCATCTTTGTGTCACTCAAAAAGTGGAAGAAATTGCATATACTGTAGCCATAATTTGTAGCACAGATTGTTGGATGAAATACAAACTAACCTTGCTTACTTATTTCAAAGCGAGGGCACATATTTCAGCCTTGTGGGAAAAAACGGACAAAGAGTTGAAATTCCACAAGGCAGTGACAAAAAGCTTACAGCACCTGGTATTCCCAGGCGGTCTCCCATCCAAGTACTAACCAGGCCCGACCCTGCTTAGCTTCCGAGATCGGACGAGATCAGGCGTACTCAGGCCGGTGTGGCCGTAAGCGAAAGGCAATCTCAAAAAGTGGATGAAATTGCATATACTGTAGCCATAATTTGTGGTACAGATTGTTGGATGAAATACAAACTAACCTTGCTTACTTATTTCAAAGCGAGGGCACATATTTCAGCCTTGTGGGAAAAAACGGACAAAGAGTTGAAATTCCACAAGGCAGTGACAAAAAGCTTACAGCACCTGGTATTCCCAGGCGGTCTCCCATCCAAGTACTAACCAGGCCCGACCCTGCTTAGCTTCCGAGATCGGACGAGATCAGGCGTACTCAGGCCGGTGTGGCCGTAAGCGAAAGGCAATCTCAAAAAGTGGATGAAATTGCATATACTGTAGCCATAATTTGTAGCACAGATTGTTGGATGAAATACAAACTAACCTTGCTTACTTATTTCAAAGCGAGGGCACATATTTCAGCCTTGTGGGAAAAAACGGACAAAGAGTTGAAATTCCACAAGGCAGTGACAAAAAGCTTACAGCACCTGGTATTCCCAGGCGGTCTCCCATCCAAGTACTAACCAGGCCCGACCCTGCTTAGCTTCCGAGATCGGACGAGATCAGGCGTACTCAGGCCGGTGTGGCCGTAAGCGAAAGGCAATCTCAAAAAGTGGATGAAATTGCATATACTGTAGCCATAATTTGTAGCACAGATTGTTGGATGAAATACAAACTAACCTTGCTTACTTATTTCAAAGCGAGGGCACATATTTCAGCCTTGTGGGAAAAAACGGACAAAGAGTTGAAATTCCACAAGGCTTACAGCACCTGGTATTCCCAGGCGGTCTCCCATCCAAGTACTAACCAGGCCCGACCCTGCTTAGCTTCCGAGATCGGACGAGATCAGGCGTACTCAGGCCGGTGTGGCCGTAAGCGAAAGGCAATCTCAAAAAGTGGATGAAATTGCATATACTGTAGCCATAATTTGTGGCACAGATTGTTGGATGAAATACAAACTAACCTTGCTTACTTATTTCAAAGCGAGGGCACATATTTCAGCCTTGTGGGAAAAAACGGACAAAGAGTTGAAATTCCACAAGGCAGTGACAAAAAGCTTACAGCACCTGGTATTCCCAGGCGGTCTCCCATCCAAGTACTAACCAGGCCCGACCCTGCTTAGCTTCCGAGATCGGACGAGATCAGGCGTACTCAGGCCGGTGTGGCCGTAAGCGAAAGGCAATCTCAAAAAGTGGATGAAATTGCATATACTGTAGCCATAATTTGTGGTACAGATTGTTGGATGAAATACAAACTAACCTTGCTTACTTATTTCAAAGCGAGGGCACATATTTCAGCCTTGTGGGAAAAAACGGACAAAGAGTTGAAATTCCACAAGGCAGTGACAAAAAGCTTACAGCACCTGGTATTCCCAGGCGGTCTCCCATCCAAGTACTAACCAGGCCCGACCCTGCTTAGCTTCCGAGATCGGACGAGATCAGGCGTACTCAGGCCGGTGTGGCCGTAAGCGAAAGGCAATCTCAAAAAGTGGATGAAATTGCATATACTGTAGCCATAATTTGTAGCACAGATTGTTGGATGAAATACAAACTAACCTTGCTTACTTATTTCAAAGCGAGGGCACATATTTCAGCCTTGTGGGAAAAAACGGACAAAGAGTTGAAATTCCACAAGGCAGTGACAAAAAGCTTACAGCACCTGGTATTCCCAGGCGGTCTCCCATCCAAGTACTAACCAGGCCCGACCCTGCTTAGCTTCCGAGATCGGACGAGATCAGGCGTACTTTTTTTTTTTTTTTTTTTTTTTTATTATAAAAATTCTTATTTTACATGATATACAAATTTTATCTACACAAACCATTTTAATCAACACAATACTTGACATTGGCAGGCAAACAATTCACCCCCTATCAAATCAAAAATAGAGAAATTCAAATACCAAAACTCAAATTATACTACCATTGCATACAATACTTTGCTAAACCACATTCCACAAGAATAGAGAGTGTTCAAAGCACCTCCTTATCAAGTAGAAACTAAGACATTCTCAAAACAATTCTTTCAAATTTGTACTGAAATCTCCAAAATGTTACACATCAAAACCCATACACCAATCCACCATCCTCCCCCACAGCAATAAATCCACAATCCTTCATAAACACCCTCTCAAAATCCTCCTGCTTAGACCTATACATCAATCCTACATCCTTCCTTACCAAGCCTTCAAACACCTTCCACACTGTCACCCTCTTTTCCTCAAACCTTGCCAAGTTCCTCCTTATATATACTGCATACCTTGCATGTGACAGCAAAAAATTCAATAATACAATATTCCCCCCCTTCACATGCTGACCCACTCCAAACAATACCAAACACCTCCAATCAACCCCACCCATTAACTCTTCTCCCCAGTACCTTTCTAACATGTCCCTCAACCTCACATGGAACCCAGCTACATCAACACATTCAAACATCATGTGCATCAGATTTTCATCTTTATCTGTGCATACATCACACACACGAGACACTGACCTGTCTACCTGATGTAACACCACCTTGGTAAAAACACGGTTGTGCCTCAACATAAAATCAAAATGGGTACATTCAATACTATTGAGCCTCACTACCATGTTTTCCCACAACCTCTCAACTTCCATCCCTGGAAAAACTTGCCTCCACACTTTCTCCGATGCAGGCGCCCTGACCTTCCTGGTAATAAGCGCCCAGTATACGGCCCTCACCTGGGTAGAGGATAAGGCTTGCATTTTCTCCCCACATTTCACCTGCAACACAGGCAAGGTCTCTAAGACTCCATTACTCAAATGATTGTCCAACAGCCTCACCCACTCCCCTGGAACACACTCCTTTATCCTATCATACATTCTCAACACCATCCCTTTCCTGACATCCTCATCTACCCCCCAGACAGTATCTACGATCGCCTGCTCAGGCAGGAACCCTGGCACCACCTCATACCTAAAGTCCCTCAGTCTTATCATACCCGCCTTCATTATTACCTTACTCTCCAGCATCTTTCCCTCTGATTTCAGCATTGGGTTCAGAAAAACTGGTATATTCAAAATCACCCCAATAGAGTCACACTCATAACTTACTTGCGGTAAGAACTCCGCCCAGGCCCTGAACACCTCCTGATAAAACTCAGGCACCTCTGCATACATGCTGGGCTTGAAACACATTAACAACCCATAATCTCCACAACCTCCACTCCTATGCAACCAATGCCTGAAAAACTCCTTCCACCCCTGACCCTCCTCCCCATACAAAAACCGTTGTACTCTCTTCACCCTCATGGCTTTTAACTTCACCTCCAGATCTATTAATCTCAAACCACCCCTATCATAATCTGCTATCATTACATCATGAGCAATCTTCACCCCCTTCCCACCCCACAGGAAATCAGACATTAAATTATTAATTCCCTTCAGAGCCCATACAGGCATGTCCATAACCCCTAAGGTATACACACATTTTGACATTAACAATGCATTCACCACAACCACTTTCCCCCTCAATTTTAATTTCCTTTGTTTCCAGTAATTCAGAGTCGTCTTTATTTTATTAATCACCCCTGTCCAAGTTAAGTCCCTCGCCTCCCGCTCATCTACCCCAATATTCACACCCAAAATTCTCACATGCCCCTTAACAGTCTTAAAAGGAATGTTACATGTAGACATAACAGTATCATCAGCACATAACATTTGAGACTTTTCTACATTCACCTTAGCCCCAGAAGCTCTCCCATACACATCAAAACACTTCATCAGACAATTCACACTCTCTCCATCCCGCAAAGTACAGGTGGTGTCATCAGCATAATGATGCAGTACACTGACGCCTCCCCCCGGGAGGTCCACTCCATGCACTCCTCCATTCCGCTTTACAAACGCCGCTAAAGGCTCTACTGAGACGCTGTATAGTAGTGCAGACAATGGACAACCCTGCCTAACAGACCTGCCCAGGGGAAAAGGATCAGTCAGCACACCATTACATTTCACGACACTGCACGCTGACCCATACAAAAGCTTCACCCATCCTTTAAGACGAGGCCCGAACCCAAATCTTTCCAAGGCCTCTAACAGGAACCGATGCTCCACCCGATCAAAGGCTTTATTCAGATCTAGACAGAGCACCGCCCCACCCACCTCCCCCATCTGCTTCACCACATCCCGGATAGTGCAGAGGGTGTCCACTACATCCCGCCCCGGAACTCCATAGGCCTGAGTAGGTGCTATGATGCTTCCCATCACCTTATTCAACCTATTAGCCATTATCTTCGCAAGCACCTTATTGTCGGAGTTCAAAAGGGTTATTGGTCTGTAGTTCTCTAATTTCAGTCTGCTCCCCTTCCCTTTGTATAACACAGTCAACACACCCATAGCTAAAGATTCAGGGACTACCCTCTTCTCCTCCATACACACATACACACGCAGCATTAGTGGGGCCAGTATGTCACTAAACTCACGGTAAAACTCTGCAGTAAGACCATCTGAACCCGGGCTCTTATTCAAGTTCAGGCCCAATATGGCAGCTTTAACCTCTGCCAATGTAAAATCAGCATCACACATCTCTACATCCTCAGTCGACACCCTAGCCTCTACTGCGTCTAGCACTCTTCTCATACACACTTCATCTACCCCACCCGACGTAAATAAGCCCTTATAAAAAGAATGCACTGTATTCAAAATTCCTTCCAGATCTGTCACCCTCTCCCCCCTCTCATTTATCAGCTCAGTTAGAAAACTCCTTTCCTGCTTCCTCCTTTCTAACCCCAGGAAAAAAGCAGTATTTCTCTCCCCCTCCACCACATACTGTGCTCTACTCCTCACCACTGCCCCCATGCACCTGTGCCTCTCTACGACCCTCAACTCCTCCCTCACCCTCAGGTACTCTGTCACATCATAGCCTGGGCAGTTTTCTACCTTTTCTAACTCCAATAACAGGCGAGATTTAAGAATCCCCTCCTCCCTCCTCCTTGTCACATTTGCCCGTCTTGCACTAGATATTGCCAGCCGCTTGAACTCCCCTTTTAATCCTTCCCACCACACACTCACATCCGACTCAAATAAAGGATCTGACACGGCGTCATTCACACACTCTTTCACTGCTGCCCTAAACACCTCATCCTTCAGCATACTGGCATTAAGACACCACAAACCACCCCCCCTCCCCTCCCCTGATGCACCCAGCCTGAAAAGCAGAGCATCATGGTCACTAAAAAATGTGTGTGAATACTTTACCCCCACAACCAAGTGCGCAACCTCTCTATGAGTGAGACACAAATCTATACGTGACTGCTTGAGCTCACCCCTCACCACTTGTCTTCGAGAGAACACCCGCTTATCTGGATTCCTCTCCCTCCATATATCCACCCAATCCTCATCCCTCATTAGCCTTAATAGCGCTCCCCGAGATGAGTCAGAGCTAAAATGTGCGCTACTTGAGGCATCTAGCCTATCCATCCATACATTAAAATCCCCAACAAGCAAACAGTTTTTCCCACATAATCCTCCCATAGACATAAACATAACCCTCCTCTCAATTTCATTATTAGGAGCATAGACATTGTACAACGAGTACTCCATATCTTGATAAGTGAAACCCACTCCCACCATTCGACCCACAGTGTCAGCACATAACAAATTTAAGTTAGACACAACGTCATGTTTTACCAAAATAGCTACCCCACATGCCCGCACAGTACCATTACTCACGTACATTAGTCCATTCCATCTCTGCCTTACATTATCCATATACGGCTCAGTCCAATGGGTCTCCTGAAGACATAATATATCCGCAGAGAAGGCTTCCAACACCAGCTCTAGCTTTTCTTTGCTACGAAGTCCATTGGTGTTAATAGATACAACTCTCACCATTATGACTATAAAGAGGGGATGAATCCAGTCCATCATGATTGATCTTTTTTCTTCTTTTTCTTCTTGGTTATCATGTTCCTTTTACTATCCCAACGCATTGATTTTATGTACTCCAAATCTTCCTCCGACAGCTCTTCTTCAGACTCTTTACGTTTGCGAGAGTCATCCCTTGCATTATCCACCTCCCTAGAGGAGCCCCCCTCTCCACGAGGATCGCCCTCCAACTCTACATCGTCTAGGCTTGAGCTTATCCCTCCATCCTTGGGTGCCTCCCTTCCTTCAGTACAAGGCTCCGTCTCCACTTCCTCCTCTGGCTGCCTCTGTTCTTCGTCCTCCTTCTCTCCCTGGGGTTGCTCACTCATGCCAATTTCCTCCCCAGCTTCCTCCACCTCGTTCTCCTCCACGACACTATTTGCGCTGAAATCCTGTGATGCCCAGTCCTGAGCACCTTCCCCATGGGGACAGGAGCACTGCGCTACACCCCTCCCGCATCCAACACAACCTCGCTCTCTCCTCCCATTGCACTCTCGTGCGTAATGCCCCTGCTCACCACACTTATGACATGCGAAATCAGGGCACTCTCGTAGCACGTGCCCTGGCTGGATACACAGCCTACAGACCTTGACCTGCCGATCGTGTATTACTCTGAAGTACTCAGCCCCTTCCAACGTTTCAAATTTGGCAGAATATGGCAACGAGCGCACAGTGTCTGTGAACCTAACTTTACAGAAGCGCGTCCCATCAGCAATGTCCGTCCCCGGCCAGTAGCGCCTTTTCACCGGCGATATAGCAGACACACCCCATGCTCTTAGCCGCTCTGTGATGTCCTCGTCTGTAATATATACTGGGAGGTTTAAGAAGGATACAACCATCTCATCCAGCGATAGATCCTTTGCCATGATTCGACAGCTCCGGATTTTAAATCCATCCATCAGTTTTTCTTTCCCTCTCGCACTTGACAGCGTCACTTCAAATCGCTTTTCATCTTTGACCCGACAGCCGCAGACCAGTCCACAAACTTCTTTAATCCCTCTCAATACCTCCATCATTGTAATCTTCTCTTCTCCCATAATTTCCACAGCCACTGTTAAATTCTTTTCATATTTTTGCGCCTGTCTTGCTGCAGCGCCATTATCCATGTTTCCTTTGTTCGTAGTCTTTTTTCCAGCGTTGGTCAAAGCCATTGTATCCATCCGAATAACGACAGGAGGAAAGTCCCCCAAACAGCAATATGCTGCCGGGGAACAACCCCAAACTATAAATCTAACTTAATCAATTTACAAAAAGAAATTGTACTTCAAAAAGCTCAAAACTCCAACACAAACTCTCTAGAGCAAACACTCAGTCTCAGCGCAATCACTCACACCTGCGTCAATCAACAGTTGCGTACTCAGGCCGGTGTGGCCGTAAGCGAGAAACTATCTCTTGGTGCACTATGTAAAGTCAAAGTGAGCCTGATTAACAGCTGTTGCATTTTCACCATTTAGATAAGCATCTTTGTGTCACTCAAAAAGTGGAAGAAATTGCATATACTGTAGCCATAATTTGTAGCACAGATTGTTGGATGAAATACAAACTAACCTTGCTTACTTATTTCAAAGCGAGGGCACATATTTCAGCCTTGTGGGAAAAAACGGACAAAGAGTTGAAATTCCACAAGGCAGTGACAAAAAGCTTACAGCACCTGGTATTCCCAGGCGGTCTCCCATCCAAGTACTAACCAGGCCCGACCCTGCTTAGCTTCCGAGATCGGACGAGATCAGGCGTACTCAGGCCGGTGTGGCCGTAAGCGAAAGGTAATCTCAAAAAGTGGATGAAATTGCATATACTGTAGCCATAATTTGTAGCACAGATTGTTGGATGAAATACAAACTAACCTTGCTTACTTATTTCAAAGCGAGGGCACATATTTCAGCCTTGTGGGAAAAAACGGACAAAGAGTTGAAATTCCACAAGGCAGTGACAAAAAGCTTACAGCACCTGGTATTCCCAGGCGGTCTCCCATCCAAGTACTAACCAGGCCCGACCCTGCTTAGCTTCCGAGATCGGACGAGATCAGGCGTACTCAGGCCGGTGTGGCCGTAAGCGAAAGGCAATCTCAAAAAGTGGATGAAATTGCATATACTGTAGCCATAATTTGTAGCACAGATTGTTGGATGAAATACAAACTAACCTTGCTTACTTATTTCAAAGCGAGGGCACATATTTCAGCCTTGTGGGAAAAAACGGACAAAGAGTTGAAATTCCACAAGGCAGTGACAAAAAGCTTACAGCACCTGGTATTCCCAGGCGGTCTCCCATCCAAGTACTAACCAGGCCCGACCCTGCTTAGCTTCCGAGATCGGACGAGATCAGGCGTACTCAGGCCGGTGTGGCCGTAAGCGAGAAACTATCTCTTGGTGCACTATGTAAAGTCAAAGTGAGCCTGATTAACAGCTGTTGCATTTTCACCATTTAGATAAGCATCTTTGTGTCACTCAAAAAGTGGAAGAAATTGCATATACTGTAGCCATAATTTGTAGCACAGATTGTTGGATGAAATACAAACTAACCTTGCTTACTTATTTCAAAGCGAGGGCACATATTTCAGCCTTGTGGGAAAAAACGGACAAAGAGTTGAAATTCCACAAGGCAGTGACAAAAAGCTTACAGCACCTGGTATTCCCAGGCGGTCTCCCATCCAAGTACTAACCAGGCCCGACCCTGCTTAGCTTCCGAGATCGGACGAGATCAGGCGTACTCAGGCCGGTGTGGCCGTAAGCGAAAGGCAATCTCAAAAAGTGGATGAAATTGCATATACTGTAGCCATAATTTGTGGTACAGATTGTTGGATGAAATACAAACTAACCTTGCTTACTTATTTCAAAGCGAGGGCACATATTTCAGCCTTGTGGGAAAAAACGGACAAAGAGTTGAAATTCCACAAGGCAGTGACAAAAAGCTTACAGCACCTGGTATTCCCAGGCGGTCTCCCATCCAAGTACTAACCAGGCCCGACCCTGCTTAGCTTCCGAGATCGGACGAGATCAGGCGTACTCAGGCCGGTGTGGCCGTAAGCGAAAGGCAATCTCAAAAAGTGGATGAAATTGCATATACTGTAGCCATAATTTGTAGCACAGATTGTTGGATGAAATACAAACTAACCTTGCTTACTTATTTCAAAGCGAGGGCACATATTTCAGCCTTGTGGGAAAAAACGGACAAAGAGTTGAAATTCCACAAGGCAGTGACAAAAAGCTTACAGCACCTGGTATTCCCAGGCGGTCTCCCATCCAAGTACTAACCAGGCCCGACCCTGCTTAGCTTCCGAGATCGGACGAGATCAGGCGTACTCAGGCCGGTGTGGCCGTAAGCGAAAGGCAATCTCAAAAAGTGGATGAAATTGCATATACTGTAGCCATAATTTGTGCGGTCTCCCAAATTGCATATACTGCAAAAAGTGGATGAAATTGCATATACTGTAGCCATAATTTGTAGCACAGATTGTTGGATGAAATACAAACTAACCTTGCTTACTTATTTCAAAGCGAGGGCACATATTTCAGCCTTGTGGGAAAAAACGGACAAAGAGTTGAAATTCCACAAGGCAGTGACAAAAAGCTTACAGCACCTGGTATTCCCAGGCGGTCTCCCATCCAAGTACTAACCAGGCCCGACCCTGCTTAGCTTCCGAGATCGGACGAGATCAGGCGTACTCAGGCCGGTGTGGCCGTAAGCGAGAAACTATCTCTTGGTGCACTATGTAAAGTCAAAGTGAGCCTGATTAACAGCTGTTGCATTTTCACCATTTAGATAAGCATCTTTGTGTCACTCAAAAAGTGGAAGAAATTGCATATACTGTAGCCATAATTTGTAGCACAGATTGTTGGATGAAATACAAACTAACCTTGCTTACTTATTTCAAAGCGAGGGCACATATTTCAGCCTTGTGGGAAAAAACGGACAAAGAGTTGAAATTCCACAAGGCAGTGACAAAAAGCTTACAGCACCTGGTATTCCCAGGCGGTCTCCCATCCAAGTACTAACCAGGCCCGACCCTGCTTAGCTTCCGAGATCGGACGAGATCAGGCGTACTCAGGCCGGTGTGGCCGTAAGCGAAAGGCAATCTCAAAAAGTGGATGAAATTGCATATACTGTAGCCATAATTTGTAGCACAGATTGTTGGATGAAATACAAACTAACCTTGCTTACTTATTTCAAAGCGAGGGCACATATTTCAGCCTTGTGGGAAAAAACGGACAAAGAGTTGAAATTCCACAAGGCAGTGACAAAAAGCTTACAGCACCTGGTATTCCCAGGCGGTCTCCCATCCAAGTACTAACCAGGCCCGACCCTGCTTAGCTTCCGAGATCGGACGAGATCAGGCGTACTCAGGCCGGTGTGGCCGTAAGCGAAAAACTATCTCTCAAAAAGTGGAAGAAATTGCATATACTGTAGCCATAATTTGTAGCACAGATTGTTGGATGAAATACAAACTAACCTTGCTTACTTATTTCAAAGCGAGGGCACATATTTCAGCCTTGTGGGAAAAAACGGACAAAGAGTTGAAATTCCACAAGGCAGTGACAAAAAGCTTACAGCACCTGGTATTCCCAGGCGGTCTCCCATCCAAGTACTAACCAGGCCCGACCCTGCTTAGCTTCCGAGATCGGACGAGATCAGGCGTACTCAGGCCGGTGTGGCCGTAAGCGAAAGGCAATCTCAAAAAGTGGATGAAATTGCATATACTGTAGCCATAATTTGTAGCACAGATTGTTGGATGAAATACAAACTAACCTTGCTTACTTATTTCAAAGCGAGGGCACATATTTCAGCCTTGTGGGAAAAAACGGACAAAGAGTTGAAATTCCACAAGGCAGTGACAAAAAGCTTACAGCACCTGGTATTCCCAGGGGTCTCCCATCCAAGTACTAACCAGGCCCGACCCTGCTTAGCTTCCGAGATCGGACGAGATCAGGCGTACTCAGGCCGGTGTGGCCGTAAGCGAAAGGCAATCTCAAAAAGTGGATGAAATTGCATATACTGTAGCCATAATTTGTAGCACAGATTGTTGGATGAAATACAAACTAACCTTGCTTACTTATTTCAAAGCGAGGGCACATATTTCAGCCTTGTGGGAAAAAACGGACAAAGAGTTGAAATTCCACAAGGCAGTGACAAAAAGCTTACAGCACCTGGTATTCCCAGGCGGTCTCCCATCCAAGTACTAACCAGGCCCGACCCTGCTTAGCTTCCGAGATCGGACGAGATCAGGCGTACTTTTTTTTTTTTTTTTTTTTTTTTTATAAAAAAAGTTTCAATTACAATATTTTATAAAATGTACAATACACAAAAAAACAACTAACATAGGCAGGTGAACAATTCACCCCCTATCAAATCAAAGAACTCAAAAAACTAAAATACAACAAAAACTAATAAAAACATAACATTAAATTCTAATCTCACAAAACAGGCATGTTGAAATCAACTCACCGAACAACTATAAAAACCAAAAGGAAATTAACATACCAATACATTTCAAAAATGATAAGTAATTCTTCCTCCATCCACCCTTGAAATCAACCCACTCCCCTCCACAAAAGCTTCATCAAAACATTCCCTTCCATAACAATGAAACATATCTATATGCTTCTTAAACAATACTACAAAAATATCCCACACCCTTACCCTCTTCCCCTCAAAAAAAGCAAAATTCCTCCTACAAAAAATAGCATACCTCACAAAACTCAAAACAACATTTAACAAAACAACATTAACACCCTCACATTTACCAGCCATGCCAAATAACACCAATTCATTCCACACATATTTTTTCAAGATATCACCCTTCCAGTTTCTATGTATCATTCCCTTTACCTTACAAAATAAATATTTTAACTCCTCACATTCCACAAACAAATGTATTAAATTTTCTGGTAACTCACCACATAGATCACATTCTCTTTTTATTTCCCTATTGATTTGATGTAACACCACCTTTGTATATATACGATTATGCCTTATTTTAAAATCGTTACTTTCACATTCCATACTATTATATTTTACATTTAAAGTTTTCCATATCTTTTTTACATCCAAAGTTGGAAAAATTCCTTTCCAAACTTTCTCCGCAGCTGGCCTTTTCACATTTTTCTCTACCATTATTTTATAGAATTTTTTCACTGGGATACTAGATAACTGAGCCTTCTCCTTACTGTTACCAATAAATAAATTAGGAAAGACAAATAAATCTTCTCTAACAACTTCACTATTTATTAAATCTACCCATGTGCTTGGTATACTTTCTTTTATCTTCTCGTACATATTCTTCACTGTTCCCCTACCCACCTCTACATCCCATTCATGGATAGTGTCAAAAATAGCTTCTTCAGGAAAAAAACCTGGAATTACCTCATATGTGTAGTCTTTTATCTGTCTAAGACCTGCACTCATGAATACTTCACTATATAACACCTTTTCTTTGTACTTAATTTTCTCATTCAGAAAAACAGGGTGATTCATAATTAGGTCAATATGCCCACACTCATAATACACATTAGGCAACAACTCTGCCCATGCATTTAGCACTTCTTTATAAAAATCTGGTACCTTTTCACACATTTTCCTTTTAAGATCCATCAACAAACCATTATCTTCACATCCACCAATCTCATCTAAATAGACTTTGAAAAAATGTTTCCAGCCATAATCTAAACTGTCATATAAATATTTCTTTACTGTTTTTATCCTAATAGCTTTTCTTTTACTGTCAAAATCTACAAGTTTTAAACCTCCATCATCATAGTCCGCTATCAATGTTTTCTGCGCAATTCTAACACCTTTACCATCCCATATAAAGTTAGACACCACATTATTCAATTCATTTATAACCCACTCTGGCATGTCTAGAACTCCCAAAATATACACAAGTTTAGATGATACCAAAGCATTTACAACAATTACTTTACCTTTTAACTTTAATTTTCTATTTTTCCAGAAATTCAAAGTTAGCTTGATTTTATTGAGGATCCCCGTCCAAGTTATATCCCTTGCCTCTTTCTCCTTTACACCAATATTTACTCCCAGCACCTTCATAAAATCCTTAGCTACCTTAAATGGAATCTCACACTTATTTGCATCAATATCCCCAAAAAACATAATTTCTGTCTTCTCTATATTAACTTCAGCCCCTGATGCCTTACAGTAGATATCTATGATTTTCATAATGCTTTCAATGCTACCTACATCCTTCACAGTAAAAGTAGTGTCATCAGCGTACTGATGTATAACACTGACACCACCACCTGGGATTCCAACACCCCTCACCTCTTTGTCTCCAAGTATCAAAACAGCTAAAGGTTCCGTAGAAACACTGTACAATAGAGCTGACAAAGGACAACCCTGCCTTACTGACCTCTCTATAGGGAATGTATCTGTTAACACTCCGTTACATTTAACACAACTTTTTGCTCCACTATACAACAAGTTAATCCAAGATACAAATTTTGGCCCAAAACCAAACCTCTCCAAAGTCTGTAGCAGAAAACTATGTTCCACTTTATCAAAAGCTTTCTTAAAATCTAAACTTAAAACTATACCACCTTCATTTTTCATATGATTAACAACATCTCTAATTGTACAAATTATATCTGCAACATCTCTTCCAGGTATTCCGTAGGCTTGTGTTGATGTAATAATACTCCCAATCACCTTTTTCATCCTATTAGCTAAAACTTTAGTCAGTATTTTATAATCTGAATTTAGAAGACTAATAGGCCTATAATTTTCTAACTTTAACCTACTGCCTCTATTTTTAAATAAGATGGTTAACATACCAATTGACATAGACTCAGGGATTTCCTTATTCTCTTCCATATACTGAAAAACCTTCAATAAAATGGGTGCCAAAATATCCACAAAAACTTTATAGAATTCATTTGTTAAACCATCCAAACCTGGACTTTTATTTCCTTGAGTGTTCTCAATTGCTTCCTTGATTTCTATAATTGAAATATTTTCATCACACATCCTTCTATCTGTCTGAGATACTTTGGCACTGATTTTCTCCAACACTTTTTCAACACACACTTTATCTACATCATTCTTTTTATAAAGATTTCTGTAAAAGGATTCAACTGAATCTACGATGTCCACAAAATCATTTACCTTTACACCTTTTTCATTTTCCAATTCCACAATATAACTCTTAAATTGCTTTCGTTTTTCAAGCCCCAGAAAAAAGGAAGTACATTTCTCTCCCTCCAAGGCATACTGTGCCTTACTCCTAACAATAGCACCTAAACATTTCTTTTTTTCATAAAACCCTAGCTCTGCATGGATTTTCAAATAGTTCACTACATCATAGTCTGGATCAGCATCGGCCTTTTCAAGTTCCTGCAACATCCTATTTCTAAGCATTTTTTCTTTCAACTTATCGACACGGTTACGATTTTTGGAGTACCTAATACTCCTGTTTTTTACCTTAACTTTCACTTCTTCCCACCATAAACACACATTCTCTTTTAACAGTACATTAGACATTTCACCTTCGATACATTCAACAATTTCCTTTATATAACTTTCCTCCTTTAACAGACTGGCATTTAAACACCAGACACCTCCCCCTCTCATCTCCACAGCAAAACCTATCTGAAATGACATTACTGCATGATCACTGTATGCTGTAAAGTTATATGACATCTTCTGAACCTGCTGTATCACATCTTCTTTTACTAAACATAAATCAATTCTGCTTTGTTTTAGTTCATTTAACACCACCTGCCTTCTCGAAAACACTCTTCTATTTAAATTTTCAGCCCTCCATATATCTACAAGATTCTCATTTTTCATTAATTCCCATAAAGCATTTCTAGACGAATCATGTCTGAAGCTATCACATCTCGAGACATCCATTCTAGTGCACTTCACGTTAAAATCTCCTACCAGTATACAATTTTCTGAACACAGTGATCTTAGGTTATTAAACATATCTCTCCTTTCCGATTCAATATTCGAAGCATAAACATTAATTAAACGAAAAATGACATTTTGCACTTCAAACTCAATAACAATAAGTCTGCCCTGATTATCTGCATATACTTGCTTGACATTTTGAACCACATCATTTTTTACCAGAATAGCAACTCCACATGTTTTTTCACTTCCGTGACTACAAAATATTAGCTCAGACCATTTGCTCTTAATCTCTAACATTTTGGAGTCTGTCCAATTAGTCTCTTGAAAACACCACATGTCAGCTTTTACAGACACCAAAACCTGCTCCAATTTGTTCATATTTCTCAGACTGTTCCCATTTAGTGATGCAACTTTAACCATTGTTAATGTATGCAGAAATATAGTCAAAAAAAAACACGTCATTTCAAAATAGACTTTTTCTTTTTACCAGATCCCATCACCTCCCTAGCTTTCGTCAATGATCTCTTATTTCTAGCAAACAACTGAAAATCCTCACTATCTATTTCTTCTTCCGACTCATGACTTGGACTTATGAGAGGAGCAACATTCAAACCTTTTGTAAAATGCTCTTTAACCGTGCCATCAACTCCAGTGGACCCAGCCCTCTCCTTGGTGTTATTTTCACACAGGCTTAAAGCAGGTTCAGGCACCTGAGAAGCACCTTGCACCATCTCTACCTGTGTATCTAATTCACCAATCCTGTGCTGCTGCTCCACCGTGTCAGCAGCAGAGACCAAGACTGCATCTCGAGTACTGCCAGAAGGAATTACATACTCTCCAAGCACATCTATAGCTGTCTCTGCAATCACCTGCGACACACTTTCCATATCACTCTCTTCCCCTCTCTCCATAGCCACACTCTCGTCATCTTCTTCAGTAATGAGGTCCATTGTTTGCAGAAATAAGACATCATTCCCCTTCTTACATTTACATCTGTCCTTAGGTCTGTCACACCTTCTACACATATCACCAATGTTCGAACATTCCCTGGCATAATGCCCTTGTTCACCACATTTATGACATATAAATTCTGGACATTCTTTAAGTATGTGTCCCGGTTGAATACATAGTCTACATACCTTAACTTGGTTATCGTGGATCACTCGGAAATATTCAAATCCCTCTACTGTATTGAACTTTGTTGAGTAAGGCAATGATTGCACACTGTCCGTAAACTTCACTTTACAAAATCTCGTCCCATCCACAATGTCCGTTCCTGGCCACATCCTCCTCTTGATTGGTGTTATCGCATTCACTTTCCATCCTTGTAATTTCTCATGTATTTCATCGTCCGTAATATATGCCGGCAAGTTCAAAAAGGACACCACAAGTTCATCGTTCCCCAGTTCTTTCGCCATGACTTGACAGCTCTTTATTTTTAGCCCGTCTATTAGTCTTTCTTTTCCCTTCTCATGTGACATGGTTATTTCGTACTTATTTCTGTCTTTCGTTCTACATCCCAAAATCGTTCCGCATACTTCTTTGATTCCTCTCAGCAATTCCATCGTTGTTATTTTTTCTTCACCAATAACTTCCACATTCACCGTCAGTTCTTTCTCATATTTTCTTCTCCTCAACTCTTCATTCGACGCTCTTTTTTCTCCGTTGTCCATTCTCGTTGTTGTCGTTATTCTTGATGTCGAAGCCATTGAATCCATCCGGTTATTTTACGTATAATCCCCCAAACAGCTCACGCCGTTGGGGGATAAAAACGCAAATATTTACAATAAACTACACTCCCAACACAAACTTCCTAAACTTAAAGTATATAAACAACCAAAACCGAAAACTATTTTTTTTTCTCTCCAAACAATTCAAACACCTGCTGCTCACTCACTTCCTGAAACTACCAAAAAGGGGCGTACTCAGGCCGGTGTGGCCGTAAGCGAGAAACTATCTCTTGGTGCACTATGTAAAGTCAAAGTGAGCCTGATTAACAGCTGTTGCATTTTCACCATTTAGATAAGCATCTTTGTGTCACTCAAAAAGTGGAAGAAATTGCATATACTGTAGCCATAATTTGTAGCACAGATTGTTGGATGAAATACAAACTAACCTTGCTTACTTATTTCAAAGCGAGGGCACATATTTCAGCCTTGTGGGAAAAAACGGACAAAGAGTTGAAATTCCACAAGGCAGTGACAAAAAGCTTACAGCACCTGGTATTCCCAGGCGGTCTCCCATCCAAGTACTAACCAGGCCCGACCCTGCTTAGCTTCCGAGATCGGACGAGATCAGGCGTACTCAGGCCGGTGTGGCCGTAAGCGAAAGGCAATCTCAAAAAGTGGATGAAATTGCATATACTGTAGCCATAATTTGTAGCACAGATTGTTGGATGAAATACAAACTAACCTTGCTTACTTATTTCAAAGCGAGGGCACATATTTCAGCCTTGTGGGAAAAAACGGACAAAGAGTTGAAATTCCACAAGGCAGTGACAAAAAGCTTACAGCACCTGGTATTCCCAGGCGGTCTCCCATCCAAGTACTAACCAGGCCCGACCCTGCTTAGCTTCCGAGATCGGACGAGATCAGGCGTACTCAGGCCGGTGTGGCCGTAAGCGAGAAACTATCTCTTGGTGCACTATGTAAAGTCAAAGTGAGCCTGATTAACAGCTGTTGCATTTTCACCATTTAGATAAGCATCTTTGTGTCACTCAAAAAGTGGAAGAAATTGCATATACTGTAGCCATAATTTGTAGCACAGATTGTTGGATGAAATACAAACTAACCTTGCTTACTTATTTCAAAGCGAGGGCACATATTTCAGCCTTGTGGGAAAAAACGGACAAAGAGTTGAAATTCCACAAGGCAGTGACAAAAAGCTTACAGCACCTGGTATTCCCAGGCGGTCTCCCATCCAAGTACTAACCAGGCCCGACCCTGCTTAGCTTCCGAGATCGGACGAGATCAGGCGTACTCAGGCCGGTGTGGCCGTAAGCGAAAGGCAATCTCAAAAAGTGGATGAAATTGCATATACTGTAGCCATAATTTGTAGCACAGATTGTTGGATGAAATACAAACTAACCTTGCTTACTTATTTCAAAGCGAGGGCACATATTTCAGCCTTGTGGGAAAAAACGGACAAAGAGTTGAAATTCCACAAGGCAGTGACAAAAAGCTTACAGCACCTGGTATTCCCAGGCGGTCTCCCATCCAAGTACTAACCAGGCCCGACCCTGCTTAGCTTCCGAGATCGGACGAGATCAGGCGTACTCAGGCCGGTGTGGCCGTAAGCGAAAGGCAATCTCAAAAAGTGGATGAAATTGCATATACTGTAGCCATAATTTGTAGCACAGATTGTTGGATGAAATACAAACTAACCTTGCTTACTTATTTCAAAGCGAGGGCACATATTTCAGCCTTGTGGGAAAAAACGGACAAAGAGTTGAAATTCCACAAGGCAGTGACAAAAAGCTTACAGCACCTGGTATTCCCAGGCGGTCTCCCATCCAAGTACTAACCAGGCCCGACCCTGCTTAGCTTCCGAGATCGGACGAGATCAGGCGTACTCAGGCCGGTGTGGCCGTAAGCGAGAAACTATCTCTTGGTGCACTATGTAAAGTCAAAGTGAGCCTGATTAACAGCTGTTGCATTTTCACCATTTAGATAAGCATCTTTGTGTCACTCAAAAAGTGGAAGAAATTGCATATACTGTAGCCATAATTTGTAGCACAGATTGTTGGATGAAATACAAACTAACCTTGCTTACTTATTTCAAAGCGAGGGCACATATTTCAGCCTTGTGGGAAAAAACGGACAAAGAGTTGAAATTCCACAAGGCAGTGACAAAAAGCTTACAGCACCTGGTATTCCCAGGCGGTCTCCCATCCAAGTACTAACCAGGCCCGACCCTGCTTAGCTTCCGAGATCGGACGAGATCAGGCGTACTCAGGCCGGTGTGGCCGTAAGCGAAAGGCAATCTCAAAAAGTGGATGAAATTGCATATACTGTAGCCATAATTTGTGCACAGATTGTTGGATGAAATACAAACTAACCTTGCTTACTTATTTCAAAGCGAGGGCACATATTTCAGCCTTGTGGGAAAAAACGGACAAAGAGTTGAAATTCCACAAGGCAGTGACAAAAAGCTTACAGCACCTGGTATTCCCAGGCGGTCTCCCATCCAAGTACTAACCAGGCCCGACCCTGCTTAGCTTCCGAGATCGGACGAGATCAGGCGTACTCAGGCCGGTGTGGCCGTAAGCGAAAGGCAATCTCAAAAAGTGGATGAAATTGCATATACTGTAGCCATAATTTGTAGCACAGATTGTTGGATGAAATACAAACTAACCTTGCTTACTTATTTCAAAGCGAGGGCACATATTTCAGCCTTGTGGGAAAAAACGGACAAAGAGTTGAAATTCCACAAGGCAGTGACAAAAAGCTTACAGCACCTGGTATTCCCAGGCGGTCTCCCATCCAAGTACTAACCAGGCCCGACCCTGCTTAGCTTCCGAGATCGGACGAGATCAGGCGTACTCAGGCCGGTGTGGCCGTAAGCGAGAAACTATCTCTTGGTGCACTATGTAAAGTCAAAGTGAGCCTGATTAACAGCTGTTGCATTTTCACCATTTAGATAAGCATCTTTGTGTCACTCAAAAAGTGGAAGAAATTGCATATACTGTAGCCATAATTTGTAGCACAGATTGTTGGATGAAATACAAACTAACCTTGCTTACTTATTTCAAAGCGAGGGCACATATTTCAGCCTTGTGGGAAAAAACGGACAAAGAGTTGAAATTCCACAAGGCAGTGACAAAAAGCTTACAGCACCTGGTATTCCCAGGCGGTCTCCCATCCAAGTACTAACCAGGCCCGACCCTGCTTAGCTTCCGAGATCGGACGAGATCAGGCGTACTCAGGCCGGTGTGGCCGTAAGCGAAAGGCAATCTCAAAAAGTGGATGAAATTGCATATACTGTAGCCATAATTTGTAGCACAGATTGTTGGATGAAATACAAACTAACCTTGCTTACTTATTTCAAAGCGAGGGCACATATTTCAGCCTTGTGGGAAAAAACGGACAAAGAGTTGAAATTCCACAAGGCAGTGACAAAAAGCTTACAGCACCTGGTATTCCCAGGCGGTCTCCCATCCAAGTACTAACCAGGCCCGACCCTGCTTAGCTTCCGAGATCGGACGAGATCAGGCGTACTCAGGCCGGTGTGGCCGTAAGCGAAAGGCAATCTCAAAAAGTGGATGAAATTGCATATACTGTAGCCATAATTTGTAGCACAGATTGTTGGATGAAATACAAACTAACCTTGCTTACTTATTTCAAAGCGAGGGCACATATTTCAGCCTTGTGGGAAAAAACGGACAAAGAGTTGAAATTCCACAAGGCAGTGACAAAAAGCTTACAGCACCTGGTATTCCCAGGCGGTCTCCCATCCAAGTACTAACCAGGCCCGACCCTGCTTAGCTTCCGAGATCGGACGAGATCAGGCGTACTCAGGCCGGTGTGGCCGTAAGCGAAAGGCAATCTCAAAAAGTGGATGAAATTGCATATACTGTAGCCATAATTTGTAGCACAGATTGTTGGATGAAATACAAACTAACCTTGCTTACTTATTTCAAAGCGAGGGCACATATTTCAGCCTTGTGGGAAAAAACGGACAAAGAGTTGAAATTCCACAAGGCAGTGACAAAAAGCTTACAGCACCTGGTATTCCCAGGCGGTCTCCCATCCAAGTACTAACCAGGCCCGACCCTGCTTAGCTTCCGAGATCGGACGAGATCAGGCGTACTCAGGCCGGTGTGGCCGTAAGCGAAAGGCAATCTCAAAAAGTGGATGAAATTGCATATACTGTAGCCATAATTTGTAGCACAGATTGTTGGATGAAATACAAACTAACCTTGCTTACTTATTTCAAAGCGAGGGCACATATTTCAGCCTTGTGGGAAAAAACGGACAAAGAGTTGAAATTCCACAAGGCAGTGACAAAAAGCTTACAGCACCTGGTATTCCCAGGCGGTCTCCCATCCAAGTACTAACCAGGCCCGACCCTGCTTAGCTTCCGAGATCGGACGAGATCAGGCGTACTCAGGCCGGTGTGGCCGTAAGCGAGAAACTATCTCTTGGTGCACTATGTAAAGTCAAAGTGAGCCTGATTAACAGCTGTTGCATTTTCACCATTTAGATAAGCATCTTTGTGTCACTCAAAAAGTGGAAGAAATTGCATATACTGTAGCCATAATTTGTAGCACAGATTGTTGGATGAAATACAAACTAACCTTGCTTACTTATTTCAAAGCGAGGGCACATATTTCAGCCTTGTGGGAAAAAACGGACAAAGAGTTGAAATTCCACAAGGCAGTGACAAAAAGCTTACAGCACCTGGTATTCCCAGGCGGTCTCCCATCCAAGTACTAACCAGGCCCGACCCTGCTTAGCTTCCGAGATCGGACGAGATCAGGCGTACTCAGGCCGGTGTGGCCGTAAGCGAAAGGCAATCTCAAAAAGTGGATGAAATTGCATATACTGTAGCCATAATTTGTAGCACAGATTGTTGGATGAAATACAAACTAACCTTGCTTACTTATTTCAAAGCGAGGGCACATATTTCAGCCTTGTGGGAAAAAACGGACAAAGAGTTGAAATTCCACAAGGCAGTGACAAAAAGCTTACAGCACCTGGTATTCCCAGGCGGTCTCCCATCCAAGTACTAACCAGGCCCGACCCTGCTTAGCTTCCGAGATCGGACGAGATCAGGCGTACTCAGGCCGGTGTGGCCGTAAGCGAAAGGCAATCTCAAAAAGTGGATGAAATTGCATATACTGTAGCCATAATTTGTGGTACAGATTGTTGGATGAAATACAAACTAACCTTGCTTACTTATTTCAAAGCGAGGGCACATATTTCAGCCTTGTGGGAAAAAACGGACAAAGAGTTGAAATTCCACAAGGCAGTGACAAAAAGCTTACAGCACCTGGTATTCCCAGGCGGTCTCCCATCCAAGTACTAACCAGGCCCGACCCTGCTTAGCTTCCGAGATCGGACGAGATCAGGCGTACTCAGGCCGGTGTGGCCGTAAGCGAAAGGCAATCTCAAAAAGTGGATGAAATTGCATATACTGTAGCCATAATTTGTGGTACAGATTGTTGGATGAAATACAAACTAACCTTGCTTACTTATTTCAAAGCGAGGGCACATATTTCAGCCTTGTGGGAAAAAACGGACAAAGAGTTGAAATTCCACAAGGCAGTGACAAAAAGCTTACAGCACCTGGTATTCCCAGGCGGTCTCCCATCCAAGTACTAACCAGGCCCGACCCTGCTTAGCTTCCGAGATCGGACGAGATCAGGCGTACTCAGGCCGGTGTGGCCGTAAGCGAGAAACTATCTCTTGGTGCACTATGTAAAGTCAAAGTGAGCCTGATTAACAGCTGTTGCATTTTCACCATTTAGATAAGCATCTTTGTGTCACTCAAAAAGTGGAAGAAATTGCATATACTGTAGCCATAATTTGTAGCACAGATTGTTGGATGAAATACAAACTAACCTTGCTTACTTATTTCAAAGCGAGGGCACATATTTCAGCCTTGTGGGAAAAAACGGACAAAGAGTTGAAATTCCACAAGGCAGTGACAAAAAGCTTACAGCACCTGGTATTCCCAGGCGGTCTCCCATCCAAGTACTAACCAGGCCCGACCCTGCTTAGCTTCCGAGATCGGACGAGATCAGGCGTACTCAGGCCGGTGTGGCCGTAAGCGAAAGGCAATCTCAAAAAGTGGATGAAATTGCATATACTGTAGCCATAATTTGTGGTACAGATTGTTGGATGAAATACAAACTAACCTTGCTTACTTATTTCAAAGCGAGGGCACATATTTCAGCCTTGTGGGAAAAAACGGACAAAGAGTTGAAATTCCACAAGGCAGTGACAAAAAGCTTACAGCACCTGGTATTCCCAGGCGGTCTCCCATCCAAGTACTAACCAGGCCCGACCCTGCTTAGCTTCCGAGATCGGACGAGATCAGGCGTACTCAGGCCGGTGTGGCCGTAAGCGAGAAACTATCTCTTGGTGCACTATGTAAAGTCAAAGTGAGCCTGATTAACAGCTGTTGCATTTTCACCATTTAGATAAGCATCTTTGTGTCACTCAAAAAGTGGAAGAAATTGCATATACTGTAGCCATAATTTGTAGCACAGATTGTTGGATGAAATACAAACTAACCTTGCTTACTTATTTCAAAGCGAGGGCACATATTTCAGCCTTGTGGGAAAAAACGGACAAAGAGTTGAAATTCCACAAGGCAGTGACAAAAAGCTTACAGCACCTGGTATTCCCAGGCGGTCTCCCATCCAAGTACTAACCAGGCCCGACCCTGCTTAGCTTCCGAGATCGGACGAGATCAGGCGTACTCAGGCCGGTGTGGCCGTAAGCGAAAGGCAATCTCAAAAAGTGGATGAAATTGCATATACTGTAGCCATAATTTGTGGTACAGATTGTTGGATGAAATACAAACTAACCTTGCTTACTTATTTCAAAGCGAGGGCACATATTTCAGCCTTGTGGGAAAAAACGGACAAAGAGTTGAAATTCCACAAGGCAGTGACAAAAAGCTTACAGCACCTGGTATTCCCAGGCGGTCTCCCATCCAAGTACTAACCAGGCCCGACCCTGCTTAGCTTCCGAGATCGGACGAGATCAGGCGTACTCAGGCCGGTGTGGCCGTAAGCGAGAAACTATCTCTTGGTGCACTATGTAAAGTCAAAGTGAGCCTGATTAACAGCTGTTGCATTTTCACCATTTAGATAAGCATCTTTGTGTCACTCAAAAAGTGGAAGAAATTGCATATACTGTAGCCATAATTTGTAGCACAGATTGTTGGATGAAATACAAACTAACCTTGCTTACTTATTTCAAAGCGAGGGCACATATTTCAGCCTTGTGGGAAAAAACGGACAAAGAGTTGAAATTCCACAAGGCAGTGACACGGACAAAGAGTTGAAATTCCACAAGGCAGTGACAAAAAGCTTACAGCACCTGGTATTCCCAGGCGGTCTCCCATCCAAGTACTAACCAGGCCCGACCCTGCTTAGCTTCCGAGATCGGACGAGATCAGGCGTACTCAGGCCGGTGTGGCCGTAAGCGAAAGGCAATCTCAAAAAGTGGATGAAATTGCATATACTGTAGCCATAATTTGTGGTACAGATTGTTGGATGAAATACAAACTAACCTTGCTTACTTATTTCAAAGCGAGGGCACATATTTCAGCCTTGTGGGAAAAAACGGACAAAGAGTTGAAATTCCACAAGGCAGTGACAAAAAGCTTACAGCACCTGGTATTCCCAGGCGGTCTCCCATCCAAGTACTAACCAGGCCCGACCCTGCTTAGCTTCCGAGATCGGACGAGATCAGGCGTACTCAGGCCGGTGTGGCCGTAAGCGAGAAACTATCTCTTGGTGCACTATGTAAAGTCAAAGTGAGCCTGATTAACAGCTGTTGCATTTTCACCATTTAGATAAATCTTTGTGTCACTCAAAAAGTGGAAGAAATTGCATATACTGTAGCCATAATTTGTAGCACAGATTGTTGGATGAAATACAAACTAACCTTGCTTACTTATTTCAAAGCGAGGGCACATATTTCAGCCTTGTGGGAAAAAACGGACAAAGAGTTGAAATTCCACAAGGCAGTGACAAAAAGCTTACAGCACCTGGTATTCCCAGGCGGTCTCCCATCCAAGTACTAACCAGGCCCGACCCTGCTTAGCTTCCGAGATCGGACGAGATCAGGCGTACTCAGGCCGGTGTGGCCGTAAGCGAAAGGCAATCTCAAAAAGTGGATGAAATTGCATATACTGTAGCCATAATTTGTGGTACAGATTGTTGGATGAAATACAAACTAACCTTGCTTACTTATTTCAAAGCGAGGGCACATATTTCAGCCTTGTGGGAAAAAACGGACAAAGAGTTGAAATTCCACAAGGCAGTGACAAAAAGCTTACAGCACCTGGTATTCCCAGGCGGTCTCCCATCCAAGTACTAACCAGGCCCGACCCTGCTTAGCTTCCGAGATCGGACGAGATCAGGCGTACTCAGGCCGGTGTGGCCGTAAGCGAAAGGCAATCTCAAAAAGTGGATGAAATTGCATATACTGTAGCCATAATTTGTGGTACAGATTGTTGGATGAAATACAAACTAACCTTGCTTACTTATTTCAAAGCGAGGGCACATATTTCAGCCTTGTGGGAAAAAACGGACAAAGAGTTGAAATTCCACAAGGCAGTGACAAAAAGCTTACAGCACCTGGTATTCCCAGGCGGTCTCCCATCCAAGTACTAACCAGGCCCGACCCTGCTTAGCTTCCGAGATCGGACGAGATCAGGCGTACTCAGGCCGGTGTGGCCGTAAGCGAGAAACTATCTCTTGGTGCACTATGTAAAGTCAAAGTGAGCCTGATTAACAGCTGTTGCATTTTCACCATTTAGATAAGCATCTTTGTGTCACTCAAAAAGTGGAAGAAATTGCATATACTGTAGCCATAATTTGTAGCACAGATTGTTGGATGAAATACAAACTAACCTTGCTTACTTATTTCAAAGCGAGGGCACATATTTCAGCCTTGTGGGAAAAAACGGACAAAGAGTTGAAATTCCACAAGGCAGTGACAAAAAGCTTACAGCACCTGGTATTCCCAGGCGGTCTCCCATCCAAGTACTAACCAGGCCCGACCCTGCTTAGCTTCCGAGATCGGACGAGATCAGGCGTACTCAGGCCGGTGTGGCCGTAAGCGAAAGGCAATCTCAAAAAGTGGATGAAATTGCATATACTGTAGCCATAATTTGTGGTACAGATTGTTGGATGAAATACAAACTAACCTTGCTTACTTATTTCAAAGCGAGGGCACATATTTCAGCCTTGTGGGAAAAAACGGACAAAGAGTTGAAATTCCACAAGGCAGTGACAAAAAGCTTACAGCACCTGGTATTCCCAGGCGGTCTCCCATCCAAGTACTAACCAGGCCCGACCCTGCTTAGCTTCCGAGATCGGACGAGATCAGGCGTACTCAGGCCGGTGTGGCCGTAAGCGAGAAACTATCTCTTGGTGCACTATGTAAAGTCAAAGTGAGCCTGATTAACAGCTGTTGCATTTTCACCATTTAGATAAGCATCTTTGTGTCACTCAAAAAGTGGATGAAATTGCATATACTGTAGCCATAATTTGTGGTACAGATTGTTGGATGAAATACAAACTAACCTTGCTTACTTATTTCAAAGCGAGGGCACATATTTCAGCCTTGTGGGAAAAAACGGACAAAGAGTTGAAATTCCACAAGGCAGTGACAAAAAGCTTACAGCACCTGGTATTCCCAGGCGGTCTCCCATCCAAGTACTAACCAGGCCCGACCCTGCTTAGCTTCCGAGATCGGACGAGATCAGGCGTACTCAGGCCGGTGTGGCCGTAAGCGAAAGGCAATCTCAAAAAGTGGATGAAATTGCATATACTGTAGCCATAATTTGTGGTACAGATTGTTGGATGAAATACAAACTAACCTTGCTTACTTATTTCAAAGCGAGGGCACATATTTCAGCCTTGTGGGAAAAAACGGACAAAGAGTTGAAATTCCACAAGGCAGTGACAAAAAGCTTACAGCACCTGGTATTCCCAGGCGGTCTCCCATCCAAGTACTAACCAGGCCCGACCCTGCTTAGCTTCCGAGATCGGACGAGATCAGGCGTACTCAGGCCGGTGTGGCCGTAAGCGAGAAACTATCTCTTGGTGCACTATGTAAAGTCAAAGTGAGCCTGATTAACAGCTGTTGCATTTTCACCATTTAGATAAGCATCTTTGTGTCACTCAAAAAGTGGAAGAAATTGCATATACTGTAGCCATAATTTGTAGCACAGATTGTTGGATGAAATACAAACTAACCTTGCTTACTTATTTCAAAGCGAGGGCACATATTTCAGCCTTGTGGGAAAAAACGGACAAAGAGTTGAAATTCCACAAGGCAGTGACAAAAAGCTTACAGCACCTGGTATTCCCAGGCGGTCTCCCATCCAAGTACTAACCAGGCCCGACCCTGCTTAGCTTCCGAGATCGGACGAGATCAGGCGTACTCAGGCCGGTGTGGCCGTAAGCGAAAGGCAATCTCAAAAAGTGGATGAAATTGCATATACTGTAGCCATAATTTGTGGTACAGATTGTTGGATGAAATACAAACTAACCTTGCTTACTTATTTCAAAGCGAGGGCACATATTTCAGCCTTGTGGGAAAAAACGGACAAAGAGTTGAAATTCCACAAGGCAGTGACAAAAAGCTTACAGCACCTGGTATTCCCAGGCGGTCTCCCATCCAAGTACTAACCAGGCCCGACCCTGCTTAGCTTCCGAGATCGGACGAGATCAGGCGTACTCAGGCCGGTGTGGCCGTAAGCGAGAAACTATCTCTTGGTGCACTATGTAAAGTCAAAGTGAGCCTGATTAACAGCTGTTGCATTTTCACCATTTAGATAAGCATTGTGTCACTCAAAAAGTGGAAGAAATTGCATATACTGTAGCCATAATTTGTAGCACAGATTGTTGGATGAAATACAAACTAACCTTGCTTACTTATTTCAAAGCGAGGGCACATATTTCAGCCTTGTGGGAAAAAACGGACAAAGAGTTGAAATTCCACAAGGCAGTGACAAAAAGCTTACAGCACCTGGTATTCCCAGGCGGTCTCCCATCCAAGTACTAACCAGGCCCGACCCTGCTTAGCTTCCGAGATCGGACGAGATCAGGCGTACTCAGGCCGGTGTGGCCGTAAGCGAAAGGCAATCTCAAAAAGTGGATGAAATTGCATATACTGTAGCCATAATTTGTGGTACAGATTGTTGGATGAAATACAAACTAACCTTGCTTACTTATTTCAAAGCGAGGGCACATATTTCAGCCTTGTGGGAAAAAACGGACAAAGAGTTGAAATTCCACAAGGCAGTGACAAAAAGCTTACAGCACCTGGTATTCCCAGGCGGTCTCCCATCCAAGTACTAACCAGGCCCGACCCTGCTTAGCTTCCGAGATCGGACGAGATCAGGCGTACTCAGGCCGGTGTGGCCGTAAGCGAGAAACTATCTCTTGGTGCACTATGTAAAGTCAAAGTGAGCCTGATTAACAGCTGTTGCATTTTCACCATTTAGATAAGCATCTTTGTGTCACTCAAAAAGTGGAAGAAATTGCATATACTGTAGCCATAATTTGTAGCACAGATTGTTGGATGAAATACAAACTAACCTTGCTTACTTATTTCAAAGCGAGGGCACATATTTCAGCCTTGTGGGAAAAAACGGACAAAGAGTTGAAATTCCACAAGGCAGTGACAAAAAGCTTACAGCACCTGGTATTCCCAGGCGGTCTCCCATCCAAGTACTAACCAGGCCCGACCCTGCTTAGCTTCCGAGATCGGACGAGATCAGGCGTACTCAGGCCGGTGTGGCCGTAAGCGAAAGGCAATCTCAAAAAGTGGATGAAATTGCATATACTGTAGCCATAATTTGTGGTACAGATTGTTGGATGAAATACAAACTAACCTTGCTTACTTATTTCAAAGCGAGGGCACATATTTCAGCCTTGTGGGAAAAAACGGACAAAGAGTTGAAATTCCACAAGGCAGTGACAAAAAGCTTACAGCACCTGGTATTCCCAGGCGGTCTCCCATCCAAGTACTAACCAGGCCCGACCCTGCTTAGCTTCCGAGATCGGACGAGATCAGGCGTACTCAGGCCGGTGTGGCCGTAAGCGAGAAACTATCTCTTGGTGCACTATGTAAAGTCAAAGTGAGCCTGATTAACAGCTGTTGCATTTTCACCATTTAGATAAGCATCTTTGTGTCACTCAAAAAGTGGAAGAAATTGCATATACTGTAGCCATAATTTGTAGCACAGATTGTTGGATGAAATACAAACTAACCTTGCTTACTTATTTCAAAGCGAGGGCACATATTTCAGCCTTGTGGGAAAAAACGGACAAAGAGTTGAAATTCCACAAGGCAGTGACAAAAAGCTTACAGCACCTGGTATTCCCAGGCGGTCTCCCATCCAAGTACTAACCAGGCCCGACCCTGCTTAGCTTCCGAGATCGGACGAGATCAGGCGTACTCAGGCCGGTGTGGCCGTAAGCGAAAGGCAATCTCAAAAAGTGGATGAAATTGCATATACTGTAGCCATAATTTGTGGTACAGATTGTTGGATGAAATACAAACTAACCTTGCTTACTTATTTCAAAGCGAGGGCACATATTTCAGCCTTGTGGGAAAAAACGGACAAAGAGTTGAAATTCCACAAGGCAGTGACAAAAAGCTTACAGCACCTGGTATTCCCAGGCGGTCTCCCATCCAAGTACTAACCAGGCCCGACCCTGCTTAGCTTCCGAGATCGGACGAGATCAGGCGTACTCAGGCCGGTGTGGCCGTAAGCGAGAAACTATCTCTTGGTGCACTATGTAAAGTCAAAGTGAGCCTGATTAACAGCTGTTGCATTTTCACCATTTAGATAAGCATCTTTGTGTCACTCAAAAAGTGGAAGAAATTGCATATACTGTAGCCATAATTTGTAGCACAGATTGTTGGATGAAATACAAACTAACCTTGCTTACTTATTTCAAAGCGAGGGCACATATTTCAGCCTTGTGGGAAAAAACGGACAAAGAGTTGAAATTCCACAAGGCAGTGACAAAAAGCTTACAGCACCTGGTATTCCCAGGCGGTCTCCCATCCAAGTACTAACCAGGCCCGACCCTGCTTAGCTTCCGAGATCGGACGAGATCAGGCGTACTCAGGCCGGTGTGGCCGTAAGCGAGAAACTATCTCTTGGTGCACTATGTAAAGTCAAAGTGAGCCTGATTAACAGCTGTTGCATTTTCACCATTTAGATAAGCATCTTTGTGTCACTCAAAAAGTGGAAGAAATTGCATATACTGTAGCCATAATTTGTAGCACAGATTGTTGGATGAAATACAAACTAACCTTGCTTACTTATTTCAAAGCGAGGGCACATATTTCAGCCTTGTGGGAAAAAACGGACAAAGAGTTGAAATTCCACAAGGCAGTGACAAAAAGCTTACAGCACCTGGTATTCCCAGGCGGTCTCCCATCCAAGTACTAACCAGGCCCGACCCTGCTTAGCTTCCGAGATCGGACGAGATCAGGCGTACTCAGGCCGGTGTGGCCGTAAGCGAAAGGCAATCTCAAAAAGTGGATGAAATTGCATATACTGTAGCCATAATTTGTGGTACAGATTGTTGGATGAAATACAAACTAACCTTGCTTACTTATTTCAAAGCGAGGGCACATATTTCAGCCTTGTGGGAAAAAACGGACAAAGAGTTGAAATTCCACAAGGCAGTGACAAAAAGCTTACAGCACCTGGTATTCCCAGGCGGTCTCCCAGATAAAGTACAGGCCCGACCCTGCTTAGCTTCCGAGATCGGACGAGATCAGGCGTACTTTTTTTTTTTTTTTTTTTTTTTTTTTATAAATTCTTATTTTACATGATATACAAATTTTATCTACACAAACCATTTTAATCAACACAATACTTGACATTGGCAGGCAAACAATTCACCCCCTATCAAATCAAAAATAGAGAAATTCAAATACCAAAACTCAAATTATACTACCATTGCATACAATACTTTGCTAAACCACATTCCACAAGAATAGAGAGTGTTCAAAGCACCTCCTTATCAAGTAGAAACTAAGACATTCTCAAAACAATTCTTTCAAATTTGTACTGAAATCTCCAAAATGTTACACATCAAAACCCATACACCAATCCACCATCCTCCCCCACAGCAATAAATCCACAATCCTTCATAAACACCCTCTCAAAATCCTCCTGCTTAGACCTATACATCAATCCTACATCCTTCCTTACCAAGCCTTCAAACACCTTCCACACTGTCACCCTCTTTTCCTCAAACCTTGCCAAGTTCCTCCTTATATATACTGCATACCTTGCATGTGACAGCAAAAAATTCAATAATACAATATTCCCCCCCTTCACATGCTGACCCACTCCAAACAATACCAAACACCTCCAATCAACCCCACCCATTAACTCTTCTCCCCAGTACCTTTCTAACATGTCCCTCAACCTCACATGGAACCCAGCTACATCAACACATTCAAACATCATGTGCATCAGATTTTCATCTTTATCTGTGCATACATCACACACACGAGACACTGACCTGTCTACCTGATGTAACACCACCTTGGTAAAAACACGGTTGTGCCTCAACATAAAATCAAAATGGGTACATTCAATACTATTGAGCCTCACTACCATGTTTTCCCACAACCTCTCAACTTCCATCCCTGGAAAAACTTGCCTCCACACTTTCTCCGATGCAGGCGCCCTGACCTTCCTGGTAATAAGCGCCCAGTATACGGCCCTCACCTGGGTAGAGGATAAGGCTTGCATTTTCTCCCCACATTTCACCTGCAACACAGGCAAGGTCTCTAAGACTCCATTACTCAAATGATTGTCCAACAGCCTCACCCACTCCCCTGGAACACACTCCTTTATCCTATCATACATTCTCAACACCATCCCTTTCCTGACATCCTCATCTACCCCCCAGACAGTATCTACGATCGCCTGCTCAGGCAGGAACCCTGGCACCACCTCATACCTAAAGTCCCTCAGTCTTATCATACCCGCCTTCATTATTACCTTACTCTCCAGCATCTTTCCCTCTGATTTCAGCATTGGGTTCAGAAAAACTGGTATATTCAAAATCACCCCAATAGAGTCACACTCATAACTTACTTGCGGTAAGAACTCCGCCCAGGCCCTGAACACCTCCTGATAAAACTCAGGCACCTCTGCATACATGCTGGGCTTGAAACACATTAACAACCCATAATCTCCACAACCTCCACTCCTATGCAACCAATGCCTGAAAAACTCCTTCCACCCCTGACCCTCCTCCCCATACAAAAACCGTTGTACTCTCTTCACCCTCATGGCTTTTAACTTCACCTCCAGATCTATTAATCTCAAACCACCCCTATCATAATCTGCTATCATTACATCATGAGCAATCTTCACCCCCTTCCCACCCCACAGGAAATCAGACATTAAATTATTAATTCCCTTCAGAGCCCATACAGGCATGTCCATAACCCCTAAGGTATACACACATTTTGACATTAACAATGCATTCACCACAACCACTTTCCCCCTCAATTTTAATTTCCTTTGTTTCCAGTAATTCAGAGTCGTCTTTATTTTATTAATCACCCCTGTCCAAGTTAAGTCCCTCGCCTCCCGCTCATCTACCCCAATATTCACACCCAAAATTCTCACATGCCCCTTAACAGTCTTAAAAGGAATGTTACATGTAGACATAACAGTATCATCAGCACATAACATTTGAGACTTTTCTACATTCACCTTAGCCCCAGAAGCTCTCCCATACACATCAAAACACTTCATCAGACAATTCACACTCTCTCCATCCCGCAAAGTACAGGTGGTGTCATCAGCATAATGATGCAGTACACTGACGCCTCCCCCCGGGAGGTCCACTCCATGCACTCCTCCATTCCGCTTTACAAACGCCGCTAAAGGCTCTACTGAGACGCTGTATAGTAGTGCAGACAATGGACAACCCTGCCTAACAGACCTGCCCAGGGGAAAAGGATCAGTCAGCACACCATTACATTTCACGACACTGCACGCTGACCCATACAAAAGCTTCACCCATCCTTTAAGACGAGGCCCGAACCCAAATCTTTCCAAGGCCTCTAACAGGAACCGATGCTCCACCCGATCAAAGGCTTTATTCAGATCTAGACAGAGCACCGCCCCACCCACCTCCCCCATCTGCTTCACCACATCCCGGATAGTGCAGAGGGTGTCCACTACATCCCGCCCCGGAACTCCATAGGCCTGAGTAGGTGCTATGATGCTTCCCATCACCTTATTCAACCTATTAGCCATTATCTTCGCAAGCACCTTATTGTCGGAGTTCAAAAGGGTTATTGGTCTGTAGTTCTCTAATTTCAGTCTGCTCCCCTTCCCTTTGTATAACACAGTCAACACACCCATAGCTAAAGATTCAGGGACTACCCTCTTCTCCTCCATACACACATACACACGCAGCATTAGTGGGGCCAGTATGTCACTAAACTCACGGTAAAACTCTGCAGTAAGACCATCTGAACCCGGGCTCTTATTCAAGTTCAGGCCCAATATGGCAGCTTTAACCTCTGCCAATGTAAAATCAGCATCACACATCTCTACATCCTCAGTCGACACCCTAGCCTCTACTGCGTCTAGCACTCTTCTCATACACACTTCATCTACCCCACCCGACGTAAATAAGCCCTTATAAAAAGAATGCACTGTATTCAAAATTCCTTCCAGATCTGTCACCCTCTCCCCCCTCTCATTTATCAGCTCAGTTAGAAAACTCCTTTCCTGCTTCCTCCTTTCTAACCCCAGGAAAAAAGCAGTATTTCTCTCCCCCTCCACCACATACTGTGCTCTACTCCTCACCACTGCCCCCATGCACCTGTGCCTCTCTACGACCCTCAACTCCTCCCTCACCCTCAGGTACTCTGTCACATCATAGCCTGGGCAGTTTTCTACCTTTTCTAACTCCAATAACAGGCGAGATTTAAGAATCCCCTCCTCCCTCCTCCTTGTCACATTTGCCCGTCTTGCACTAGATATTGCCAGCCGCTTGAACTCCCCTTTTAATCCTTCCCACCACACACTCACATCCGACTCAAATAAAGGATCTGACACGGCGTCATTCACACACTCTTTCACTGCTGCCCTAAACACCTCATCCTTCAGCATACTGGCATTAAGACACCACAAACCACCCCCCCTCCCCTCCCCTGATGCACCCAGCCTGAAAAGCAGAGCATCATGGTCACTAAAAAATGTGTGTGAATACTTTACCCCCACAACCAAGTGCGCAACCTCTCTATGAGTGAGACACAAATCTATACGTGACTGCTTGAGCTCACCCCTCACCACTTGTCTTCGAGAGAACACCCGCTTATCTGGATTCCTCTCCCTCCATATATCCACCCAATCCTCATCCCTCATTAGCCTTAATAGCGCTCCCCGAGATGAGTCAGAGCTAAAATGTGCGCTACTTGAGGCATCTAGCCTATCCATCCATACATTAAAATCCCCAACAAGCAAACAGTTTTTCCCACATAATCCTCCCATAGACATAAACATAACCCTCCTCTCAATTTCATTATTAGGAGCATAGACATTGTACAACGAGTACTCCATATCTTGATAAGTGAAACCCACTCCCACCATTCGACCCACAGTGTCAGCACATAACAAATTTAAGTTAGACACAACGTCATGTTTTACCAAAATAGCTACCCCACATGCCCGCACAGTACCATTACTCACGTACATTAGTCCATTCCATCTCTGCCTTACATTATCCATATACGGCTCAGTCCAATGGGTCTCCTGAAGACATAATATATCCGCAGAGAAGGCTTCCAACACCAGCTCTAGCTTTTCTTTGCTACGAAGTCCATTGGTGTTAATAGATACAACTCTCACCATTATGACTATAAAGAGGGGATGAATCCAGTCCATCATGATTGATCTTTTTTCTTCTTTTTCTTCTTGGTTATCATGTTCCT
Organism: Oncorhynchus clarkii lewisi; assembly: GCF_045791955.1. Lineage (NCBI taxonomy): Eukaryota > Metazoa > Chordata > Actinopteri > Salmoniformes > Salmonidae > Oncorhynchus > Oncorhynchus clarkii. The sequence continues at coordinate 4,306 of NW_027258672.1, read as the reverse complement.
TTTACTATCCCAACGCATTGATTTTATGTACTCCAAATCTTCCTCCGACAGCTCTTCTTCAGACTCTTTACGTTTGCGAGAGTCATCCCTTGCATTATCCACCTCCCTAGAGGAGCCCCCCTCTCCACGAGGATCGCCCTCCAACTCTACATCGTCTAGGCTTGAGCTTATCCCTCCATCCTTGGGTGCCTCCCTTCCTTCAGTACAAGGCTCCGTCTCCACTTCCTCCTCTGGCTGCCTCTGTTCTTCGTCCTCCTTCTCTCCCTGGGGTTGCTCACTCATGCCAATTTCCTCCCCAGCTTCCTCCACCTCGTTCTCCTCCACGACACTATTTGCGCTGAAATCCTGTGATGCCCAGTCCTGAGCACCTTCCCCATGGGGACAGGAGCACTGCGCTACACCCCTCCCGCATCCAACACAACCTCGCTCTCTCCTCCCATTGCACTCTCGTGCGTAATGCCCCTGCTCACCACACTTATGACATGCGAAATCAGGGCACTCTCGTAGCACGTGCCCTGGCTGGATACACAGCCTACAGACCTTGACCTGCCGATCGTGTATTACTCTGAAGTACTCAGCCCCTTCCAACGTTTCAAATTTGGCAGAATATGGCAACGAGCGCACAGTGTCTGTGAACCTAACTTTACAGAAGCGCGTCCCATCAGCAATGTCCGTCCCCGGCCAGTAGCGCCTTTTCACCGGCGATATAGCAGACACACCCCATGCTCTTAGCCGCTCTGTGATGTCCTCGTCTGTAATATATACTGGGAGGTTTAAGAAGGATACAACCATCTCATCCAGCGATAGATCCTTTGCCATGATTCGACAGCTCCGGATTTTAAATCCATCCATCAGTTTTTCTTTCCCTCTCGCACTTGACAGCGTCACTTCAAATCGCTTTTCATCTTTGACCCGACAGCCGCAGACCAGTCCACAAACTTCTTTAATCCCTCTCAATACCTCCATCATTGTAATCTTCTCTTCTCCCATAATTTCCACAGCCACTGTTAAATTCTTTTCATATTTTTGCGCCTGTCTTGCTGCAGCGCCATTATCCATGTTTCCTTTGTTCGTAGTCTTTTTTCCAGCGTTGGTCAAAGCCATTGTATCCATCCGAATAACGACAGGAGGAAAGTCCCCCAAACAGCAATATGCTGCCGGGGAACAACCCCAAACTATAAATCTAACTTAATCAATTTACAAAAAGAAATTGTACTTCAAAAAGCTCAAAACTCCAACACAAACTCTCTAGAGCAAACACTCAGTCTCAGCGCAATCACTCACACCTGCGTCAATCAACAGTTGCGTACTCAGGCCGGTGTGGCCGTAAGCGAGAAACTATCTCTTGGTGCACTATGTAAAGTCAAAGTGAGCCTGATTAACAGCTGTTGCATTTTCACCATTTAGATAAGCATCTTTGTGTCACTCAAAAAGTGGAAGAAATTGCATATACTGTAGCCATAATTTGTAGCACAGATTGTTGGATGAAATACAAACTAACCTTGCTTACTTATTTCAAAGCGAGGGCACATATTTCAGCCTTGTGGGAAAAAACGGACAAAGAGTTGAAATTCCACAAGGCAGTGACAAAAAGCTTACAGCACCTGGTATTCCCAGGCGGTCTCCCATCCAAGTACTAACCAGGCCCGACCCTGCTTAGCTTCCGAGATCGGACGAGATCAGGCGTACTCAGGCCGGTGTGGCCGTAAGCGAGAAACTATCTCTTGGTGCACTATGTAAAGTCAAAGTGAGCCTGATTAACAGCTGTTGCATTTTCACCATTTAGATAAGCATATTTGTGTCACTCAAAAAGTGGAAGAAATTGCATATACTGTAGCCATAATTTGTAGCACAGATTGTTGGATGAAATACAAACTAACCTTGCTTACTTATTTCAAAGCGAGGGCACATATTTCAGCCTTGTGGGAAAAAACGGACAAAGAGTTGAAATTCCACAAGGCAGTGACAAAAAGCTTACAGCACCTGGTATTCCCAGGCGGTCTCCCATCCAAGTACTAACCAGGCCCGACCCTGCTTAGCTTCCGAGATCGGACGAGATCAGGCGTACTCAGGCCGGTGTGGCCGTAAGCGAAAGGTAATCTCAAAAAGTGGATGAAATTGCATATACTGTAGCCATAATTTGTAGCACAGATTGTTGGATGAAATACAAACTAACCTTGCTTACTTATTTCAAAGCGAGGGCACATATTTCAGCCTTGTGGGAAAAAACGGACAAAGAGTTGAAATTCCACAAGGCAGTGACAAAAAGCTTACAGCACCTGGTATTCCCAGGCGGTCTCCCATCCAAGTACTAACCAGGCCCGACCCTGCTTAGCTTCCGGATCGGACGAGATCAGGCGTACTCAGGCCGGTGTGGCCGTAATCGAAAGGCAATCTCAAAAAGTGGATGAAATTGCATATACTGTAGCCATAATTTGTAGCACAGATTGTTGGATGAAATACAAACTAACCTTGCTTACTTATTTCAAAGCGAGGGCACATATTTCAGCCTTGTGGGAAAAAACGGACAAAGAGTTGAAATTCCACAAGGCAGTGACAAAAAGCTTACAGCACCTGGTATTCCCAGGCGGTCTCCCATCCAAGTACTAACCAGGCCCGACCCTGCTTAGCTTCCGAGATCGGACGAGATCAGGTGTACTCAGGCCGGTGTGGCCGTAAGCGAAAGGCAATCTCAAAAAGTGGATGAAATTGCATATACTGTAGCCATAATTTGTAGCACAGATTGTTGGATGAAATACAAACTAACCTTGCTTACTTATTTCAAAGCGAGGGCACATATTTCAGCCTTGTGGGAAAAAACGGACAAAGAGTTGAAATTCCACAAGGCAGTGACAAAAAGCTTACAGCACCTGGTATTCCCAGGCGGTCTCCCATCCAAGTACTAACCAGGCCCGACCCTGCTTAGCTTCCGAGATCGGACGAGATCAGGCGTACTCAGGCCGGTGTGGCCGTAAGCGAGAAACTATCTCTTGGTGCACTATGTAAAGTCAAAGTGAGCCTGATTAACAGCTGTTGCATTTTCACCATTTAGATAAGCATCTTTGTGTCACTCAAAAAGTGGAAGAAATTGCATATACTGTAGCCATAATTTGTAGCACAGATTGTTGGATGAAATACAAACTAACCTTGCTTACTTATTTCAAAGCGAGGGCACATATTTCAGCCTTGTGGGAAAAAACGGACAAAGAGTTGAAATTCCACAAGGCAGTGACAAAAAGCTTACAGCACCTGGTATTCCCAGGCGGTCTCCCATCCAAGTACTAACCAGGCCCGACCCTGCTTAGCTTCCGAGATCGGACGAGATCAGGCGTACTCAGGCCGGTGTGGCCGTAAGCGAAAGGTAATCTCAAAAAGTGGATGAAATTGCATATACTGTAGCCATAATTTGTAGCACAGATTGTTGGATGAAATACAAACTAACCTTGCTTACTTATTTCAAAGCGAGGGCACATATTTCAGCCTTGTGGGAAAAAACGGACAAAGAGTTGAAATTCCACAAGGCAGTGACAAAAAGCTTACAGCACCTGGTATTCCCAGGCGGTCTCCCATCCAAGTACTAACCAGGCCCGACCCTGCTTAGCTTCCGAGATCGGACGAGATCAGGCGTACTCAGGCCGGTGTGGCCGTAAGCGAGAAACTATCTCTTGGTGCACTATGTAAAGTCAAAGTGAGCCTGATTAACAGCTGTTGCATTTTCACCATTTAGATAAGCATCTTTGTGTCACTCAAAAAGTGGAAGAAATTGCATATACTGTAGCCATAATTTGTAGCACAGATTGTTGGATGAAATACAAACTAACCTTGCTTACTTATTTCAAAGCGAGGGCACATATTTCAGCCTTGTGGGAAAAAACGGACAAAGAGTTGAAATTCCACAAGGCAGTGACAAAAAGCTTACAGCACCTGGTATTCCCAGGCGGTCTCCCATCCAAGTACTAACCAGGCCCGACCCTGCTTAGCTTCCGAGATCGGACGAGATCAGGCGTACTCAGGCCGGTGTGGCCGTAAGCGAAAGGCAATCTCAAAAAGTGGATGAAATTGCATATACTGTAGCCATAATTTGTAGCACAGATTGTTGGATGAAATACAAACTAACCTTGCTTACTTATTTCAAAGCGAGGGCACATATTTCAGCCTTGTGGGAAAAAACGGACAAAGAGTTGAAATTCCACAAGGCAGTGACAAAAAGCTTACAGCACCTGGTATTCCCAGGCGGTCTCCCATCCAAGTACTAACCAGGCCCGACCCTGCTTAGCTTCCGAGATCGGACGAGATCAGGCGTACT
>NW_027258671.1:47500-60086 GCF_045791955.1 Oncorhynchus clarkii lewisi | reverse complement strand
TGTAACGGTTTTCTTCTATCTCCTCCTCTGATGAAGAGGTAGAACAAGGATCGGACCAAAATGCAGCGTGTAGATTGCGATCCATGTTTTAATGAACAAACGTAAAACACGAATCAAAATACAAACAGTGCAAAATAATAAATGTAATGAAAACCCAAACAGCCTATCTGGTGAAAAACACATAGACAGGAACAATCACCCACCAACACACAGTGAAACCCAGGCTACCTAAATATGGTTCCCAATCAGAGACAATGACTAACACCTGCCTCTGATTGAGAACCATATCAGGCCAGACATAGAAATAGACAAACAAGACATCCAACATAGAATGCCCACTCAGATCACACCCTGACCAATCAAAACATAGAAAATACAAAGTAAACTATGGTCAGGGCGTGACAGTACCCCCCCCCCAAGGTGCGGACTCCGGCCGCAAAACCTGAACCTATAGGGGAGGGTCTGGGTGGGCATCTGTCCGCGGTGGCGGCTCTGGCGCTGGACGTGGACCCCACTCCATGACAGTTTTAATCCCCCTCCTAAACGTCCCTAAATAGGTTACCCACCACAATGATAACATGGGACAGAGGGACAGCTCGGGACAGAGGTAACTCGGGACAGATAGGTAGCTCAGCACTGAGAGGAAGCTCAGCACTGAGAAGAAGCTCAGCACTGAGAAGAAGCTCAGCACTGAGAAGAAGCTCAGCACTGAGAAGAAGCTCAGCACTGAGAGGAAGCCCAGGCAGGTAGTAGAAACTACCAGAACCTGGCTGGCTGGCGGTTTCAGCAGATCCTGGTCGACTAGCAGATCTGGGAGAATCTGGTCGACTGGCGGATCTGGGAGAATCTGGTCGACTGGCGGATCTGGGAGAATCTGGTCGACTGGCGGATCTGGGAGAATCTGGTCGACTGGCGGATCTGGGAGAATCTGGTCGACTGGCGGATCTGGGAGAATCTGGTCGACTGGCGGATCTGGGAGAATCTGGACGACTGGCAGATCTGGGAGAATCTGGTCGACTGGCAGATCTGGGAGAATCTGGACGACTGGCAGATCTGAGAGAGTCTGGTCGACTGGCAGATCTGGAAGAGTCTGGTCGACTGGCAGATCTGGAAGAGTCTGGTCGACTGGCAGATCTGGAAGAGTCTGGTCGACTGGCAGATCTGGAAGAGTCTGGACGACTGGCAGATCTGGAAGAGTCTGGACGACTGGCAGATCTGGAAGAGTCTGGTCGACTGGCAGCTCTGTCTGCTCCATGCTGACTGGCTGCTCCATGCTGACTGGCAGCTCTGGCTGCTCCATGCTGACTGGCTGCTCCATGCTGACTGGCAGCTCTGGCTGCTCCATGCTGACTGGCTGCTCTGGCTGCTCCATGCTGACTGGCTGCTCTGGCTGCTCCATGCTGACTGGCGGCCCTGGCTGCTCCATGCTGACTGGCGGCCCTGGCTGCTCCATGCTGACTGGCGGCCCTGGCTGCTCCTTGCAGACTGGCAGCTCTGGCGGCTCCTTGCAGACTGGCAGCTCTGGCGGCTCCTTGCAGACTGGCAGCTCTGGCGGCTCCTTGCAGACTGGCAGCTCTGGCGGCTCCTTGCAGACTGGCAGCTCTGGCGGCATCCTGCAGACAGGCAGCTCTGGCGGCTCCTTGCAGACTGGCAGCTCCTTGCAAACTGGCAGCTCCTTGCAGACTGGCAGCTCCTTGCAGACTGGCAGCTCCTTGCAGACTGGCAGCTCCTTGCAGACTGGCAGCTCCATGCAGACTGGCAGCTCCATGCAGACTGGCAGCTCCATGCAGACTGGCAGCTCTATGCAGACTGGCAGTTCTGAACAGGCGGGAGACTCCGGCAGCGCTGAAGAGAAGGAAAGCTCTGACAGCGCTAAACAGGCGGGAGACTCCGACAGCGCTGAAGAGGAGGGAGGCTCTGGCAGCGCTGGACAGGCGAGGCGCACTGTAGGCCTGATGCGTGGTGCTGGCACTGGTGGTACTGGGCCGAGGACACGCACAGGAAGCCTGGTGCGGGGAGCTGCTACCGGAGGGCTGGGGTGTGGAGGTGGTACTGGAAAAACCGGACCGTGCAGGCGCACTGGAGCTCTTGAGCACCGAGCCTGCCCAACCTTACCTGGTTGAATGCTCACGGTCGCCCTGCCAGTGCAGCGAGGTGGAATAGCCCGCACTGGGCTATGCAGGCGAACCGGAGACACCGAGCGCAAGGCTGGTGCCATGTAAGCCGGCCCAAGGAGACGCACTGGGGACCAGCTGCGTAGAGCCGGCTTCATGGCATTAGGCTCGACGCTCAATCTAGCCCGGCAGACACGCGGAGCTGGAATATACCGCACCGGGCTATGCACCCGCACTGGAGACACCGTGCGCACCACTGCATAACACGGTGCCTGTCCGGTCTCTCTAGCCCCCCGGTAAGCACAGGGAGTCTGCCCAGGTCTCCTACCTGACGTAGCCATACTCCCTGTTAGCCCCCCCCCAAGAAATTTTTGGGGCTGCCTCTCAGGCTTCCATCCGCTACGTCGTGCTGCCTCCTCATATCTGCGCCTCTCAGCTTTCGCCGCCTCCAGTTCTTCTTTGGGGCGGCGATATTCTCCTGGCTGAGCCCAGGGTCCTCTTCCTTCTAATTCGTCCTCCCATGTCCATACCTCCTCTTTGGGCTGCTCCTGTTGCCTCTTCTCCTGCTGCACCTTTGGGCGGCTACACTCCCCTGGTTTAGCCCAGGGTCCTCTCCCGTCGAGGATTTCCTCCCATGTCCAGAAATCCTTATTACGCTTCTCCTCGCGCTGCTCCTGCCTGTTGACACGCTGCTTGGTCCGTTGGTGGTGGGTGATTCTGTAACGGTTTTCTTCTATCTCCTCCTCTGATGAAGAGGTAGAACAAGGATCGGACCAAAATGCAGCGTGTAGATTGCGATCCATGTTTTAATGAACAAACGTAAAACACGAATCAAAATACAAACAGTGCAAAATAATAAATGTAATGAAAACCCAAACAGCCTATCTGGTGAAAAACACATAGACAGGAACAATCACCCACCAACACACAGTGAAACCCAGGCTACCTAAATATGGTTCCCAATCAGAGACAATGACTAACACCTGCCTCTGATTGAGAACCATATCAGGCCAGACATAGAAATAGACAAACAAGACATCCAACATAGAATGCCCACTCAGATCACACCCTGACCAATCAAAACATAGAAAATACAAAGTAAACTATGGTCAGGGCGTGACAGTCTTTCTGTTGGAAAGTTCATCTGAACATCTCTTTGTGTCCCTGGAGTCTTTCGAGGTTAGAATAGTACTTCAGAGTGCCATTCAGAAATGTTTTTATTGATGAGATGTTTTCGGGGATTGTCGGTCTTCGCATTCCAGGTCGACATCAATTCTAGCTGCAGACTAGTAATTAGTATAGAAGATTTGCTCTTATTCTGTCGATATCGATAGTCTCAGAATTTAACCATTTCCACCAGTCCAGCCAATGCTCCACGTGGTTTGGTTAGGAATTCAACAACCGTTACAACCTTAGCTCCCTCAGATGACAGAGGAATGCAAGGTCTCTTCTCAAACCTTAGCCCTCTCGGTAATCGGGACGCATGGTCTGCAGATGATTTCTCTAGGTGGGTTTTTTATTCGTAACTGAAGAAAAGGCTGTCCCATGATGCCAAATCAATGTCTGTGCTCATGCGGGCCAATGACTTAGTTAACTTTAAAGGGAATTGGATTCTCTTTCATAAAAACAGTTTAAAATCACATTACATGATTTCACAAATAGTTTCATCTTTACTCATTCATTTTATACAATAATTAGATACAAATCTCATAACGGAGACTCTTGTATAAACATAGTTATGGTAATGTGGCTGTATTGTCTCTCAATGTGGTCATAAACATTAAACACAATGGACCGGTCGGAGCTGGATTCTCCATCGACCGTTTACACATTCTCCAAAACATGGACATTGTTCCGTTCTCAAGTTCTGTGATGTAGAAGGAGTTCCTTTGTTCTCTCTATGAACCCTCTCTCTATACTGCATGGCCCTGAGGAGAGTCTCCTCATGGAATTTACGACCTGAGATAACAGAGCCTGAGTGTAGGAGGGAGAGAGGGGTGGTGAGAGAGAGGGGGAGGGTACTCGCTATACCCAAAGAGGGCCACATTATGACACTAATATTGCCATACCTGTATCGTGACAACCCTAGGAAGGAGTACACACCGTGGCTGTACTGTATCGTCGAGCTGAACTTTGACCCTTCTAACTCCTCCTCTTCTTGCTTCTCCTGCCCCTCTGGACCAATGGCTGAGCATGTTCTTACACACCACTTCTTCAGGTAACCAATCAGCTCCTCCACATTGACGCTGTTCTTCATTCCTGCAGGGAAAAGAAGCAGGAGCTGGACTGATGGCGCCATTTTGATTAGTCGTTTTTTTTGTTGTTATAGTACTTACACACTTTCTTACCCAGAATCCTGGTGAACTCGCTGGCGATCCAGATAGCTGACGTGTCCCAAGTAGACTGTACACCTCAGGTGAGAACTTTGTCACCAAGTCTTCCTTCTCCCTCCCCCTGCCCCCTGTCCCTGACTGCAGACAATAGGCCAGCACCCAGGGAAGGCGGGACAGGAGGTGGGAGAAGGAAGACTTGGTGCTCGTCTAGAATATTGTATCTGTTAAAATCGGAATGAGTTCAGTAGTTGTTTAGAGGAAAACTGAATCATGTGAATTAACAACTGATTGGAAGAGATGAATGAAATGTGATAATGCTCAGTATCACATCTCTATGTGGCATCATATGACTCAGTAGACATGAATGGTAGAAGACCATCACTTCTCCCAGCTAAAGTAGCTGCAACTCCACAGGCCAATGGCCTACATTTAGATAGTAAAGTATTAAAACATTACACGCGTAAGGCGGTGCACAGCCTGAGGGCCAGAGGAGACAGACAGACAGACAGACAGACAGACAGACAGACAGACAGACAGACAGACAGACAGACAGACAGAAATGACAGTGGGAGGGAGGACCGGGTGAGAATTCAATTCTGTCCTGTCCTTTCAATGGGACTGCATTTCTGTTCATTAAATAGAGCACTTCCACGTCCTGGATTTCAAATTATTAGAAGAAAGTACACACAGATGCAAAAAAAATGAAGGGAGAGGAGTGAAAATACAAGTGAGTAGTCGTTAGATTGAGAAAAAGAACAAATGGATTTCTCAAAACCTAACTCCCTCAAACACAGCAGAGATTGGGCTGGATTAGGGCGTCTCGGTGGCAGATTGCAGGGATTGGGCTGGATTAGGGCGTGTGTGTGTGTGTGCGTGTGTGTGTGTGTGTACATTTGTGAATGTTTTTGTCATACTTTGGGTGAGTGCAGAGGGTTCAGTGACAGAGGAGGAGAGGACTGCGTTACCCAGTGTTCCAGTGTGACAGAGGAGAGGACTGAGTTACCCAGTGTTCCAGTGTGACAGAGGAGAGGACTGAGTTACCCAGTGTTCCAGTGTGACAGAGGAGAGGACTGAGTTACCCAGTATTCCAGTGTGACAGAGAGAGGACTGAGTTACCCAGTGTTCCAGTGTGACAGAGGAGAGGACTGAGTTACCCAGTGTTCCAGTGTGACAGAGGAGGAGAGGACTGAGTTACCCAGTGTTCCAGTGTGACAGAGAGAGGACTGAGTTACCCAGTGTTCCAGTGTGACAGAGGAGGAGAGGACTGAGTTACCCAGTGTTCCAGTGTGACAGAGGAGAGGACTGAGTTACCCAGTGTTCCAGTGTGACAGAGGAGGAGAGGACTGAGTTACCCAGTGTTCCAGTGTGACAGAGGAGAGGACTGAGTTACCCAGTGTTCCAGTGTGACAGAGAGAGGACTGAGTTACCCAGTGTTCCAGTGTGACAGAGGAGAGGACTGAGTTACCCAGTGTTCCAGTGTGACAGAGCAGAGGACTGAGTTACCCAGTGTTCCAGTGTGACAGAGGAGAGGACTGAGTTACCCAGTGTTCCAGTGTGACAGAGGAGAGGACTGAGTTACCCAGTGTTCCAAGTTGGTTTCCAGTAGCTCCAGCAGGGTTTGTCTATGCTCCACAAGGACAGGAGCAGGCAGCTGAGCCGTGACCAGGGAGAGGGGCTCGTGGCTGGTGTAGTCATCTAGAACGCACCCCTCCTCTGGTTCTCTGGCGCTGCCTGCTCCTCATGGCCACAACTCAATCTCCACGGCCCACGGACTGGAGACCTGGGAGAGGGGGGAGGATGGAGGGGGAGAGAGAGATAGAAACAAGGACAGGGGATGGAGTTGAATAGAGAGATAGTCAATCTCAGATGTGTGGACCTGTGAGTGACTCGGCCACAACAGAGGAGGTCTGTAGTTGTGTTTGGGAGGGCTGGGTTGGACCAGACGAAACCGTTAAATTTATTTCATCACATAAGAATGAGGAAGCCGTCAAATGAATCACAAGTGAATCCCATTGACGATCCCTTTCCTCCCCAGGGTCTAAAACAGACATTATTAATCTATCGCCTAAAAGAGTGCTTTACATCAGTCACCTCTGAGGCATGTCCATCCATTAAGCATGGGAAGATTAGTCATGCCTTGGAAACAGTCCTATGTTATGTTCATCTCTAAGGCATTCATAAATCACTTTAGCCTTAGTCAATAGTCATTGCTGCTGATGTGTGACTCAATGATATCCTATCCATATGATACTTTTAACCAGAGCACTATGTGTGGAATCTGTTGATCATCTATAGACTATTCTAACCTTAGCCCCTAGCCAGTCACCACATCCACAAACAGGACTTCTGATGTACTGGTAAATACCACCCACAGTTTCTGGTGGGTTCTAACTGGCTCATGGTCACTAGGCAACCAGTCAATATTGTGTCTGTTAACACAGATCAAAACCTTTTAACTCACACTACCTGTCAAATGTTTTACAACACCTACTCATTCAAGGGTTTTTCTTTATTTTTTACTATTTTCTACATTGTAGAATAATTGTGAAGACATCAAAACTATGAAATAACACATATGGAATCATGTAGTAACCAAAAAAGTGTTAAACAAATTCTTCAAAGTAGCCACCCGTTGCCTTGATGACAGCTTCGCATACTCTTGGCATTCTCTCAACCAACTTCACCTGGAATGTTTTTCCAACAGTCTTGAAGGAGTTCAGATTTTAGTAAGGTTCGACATACCAATTAGGATCTGGCAAAAAATCGTTGAATCAGTTATAGAACACATTGCTCTTTATAGTTGTGAGGTCTGAGGTCCGCTCACCAACTAAGAATTCACAAAATGGGACAAACACCAAATTGAGACTCTGCATGCAGAATTCTGCAAAAATATCCTCTGTGTACAACGTAAAACATCAAATAATGCATGCAAAGCAGAATTAGGCCGATACCCGCTAATTATAAAAATACAGGACAGAAAACACAGGACAGAGAACACAGGACAGAGAACACAGGACAGAGAACACAGGAAAGAAAACACTGGACAGAGGACAGAGAACACAGGACAGAGAACACAGGACAGAAAACACAAGACAGAGGACAGAGAACACAGGACAGAGAACACAGGACAGAAAACACAGGACAGAAAACACAGGACAGAGGACAGAAAACACAGGACAGAGGACAGAGAACACAGGACAGAAAACACAGGACAGAGGACAGAAAACACAGGACAGAAAACACAGGACAGAAAACACAGGACAGAAAATACAGGACACAGGACAGAGGACAGAGGACAGAAAACACAGGACAGAGGACAGAAAACACAGGACAGAAAACACAGGACAGAAAACACAGGACAGAAAACACAGGACAGAAAACACAGGACACAGGACAGAGGACAGAGGACAGAAAACACAGGACAGAAAACATAGGACAGAAAACACAGGACAGAGGACAGAGAACACTGGACAGAGAACACAGGACAGAGGACAGAGGACAGAAAACACTGGACAGAGGACAGAGGACAGAAAACACAGGACAGAGGACAGAAAACACTGGACAGAGAACACAGGACAGAGGACAGAGAACACTGGACAGAGAACACTGGACAGAGGACAGAGGACAGAAAACACAGGACAGAGGACAGAAAACACTGGACAGAGAACACAGGACAGAGGACAGAAAACACTGGACAGAGGACACAGGACAGAGGACAGAAAACATAGAACACAGGACAGAAAACACAGGACAGAGAACACAGGACAGAGGACGGAGAACACAGGACAGAGGACAGAGAACACAGGACAGACAACACAGGACAGAAAGCACGGGACACAGGACAGAGGACAGAAAACATAGAACACAGGACAGAAAACAGAGGACAGAGAACACTGGACAGAGAACACAGGACAGAGGACAGAAAACACTGGACAGAGGACAGAGGACACAGGACAGAGGACAGAAAACATAGAACACAGGACAGAAAACACAGGACAGAGGACAGAGAACACAGGACAGAGGACAGAGAACACAGGACAGAAAACACAGGACAGAGGACAGAGGAAAGAGAAGGATGAGTGAGGAGTGGTCAGTTTCCCTCTCTCCTCTAGAGGCAGGTCAAGCATGGAGATCTATTTTCCACTCTGTTACATAACTAATGACACCCCCCCCACACACACACACACGCACGCACGCACACACACACACACACACACACACACACACACACACACACACACACACACACACACACACACACACACACACACACACACACACACTCTCTCACGAAGGGGGTTGCTGAACACACACACACACTCTCTCACGAAGGGGATTGCTGAACACACACACACTCTCTCACGAAGGGGGTTGCTGAACACACACACACACACTCCAGGGCCGTGCCAAAAATTTCCCCAGATGACGTGGACCAATCTACGTTAGTTTTGGGGACAGTCACAAAGGTCAAGGCTTACTTCTGAGGACAATATTATGACTGAGAATTGCCAGGGACCTCACGATACAATATTATCACTATACTTAGGTGCCGATACAATACGTATTACGATTCTCATGATTCTGTACACTGAGTGTACAAAACATTAAGGACACCTTCCTAATATGGAGTTGCACCCCTCCCTTTTGCCCTCAGAACAGCCTCAATTTGTCAGGGCATGGACTCTACAAGGTGTTGAAAGCGTTCCACAGGGATGCTGGCCCATGTTGACTCTACAAGGTGTTGAAAGCGTACCACAGGGATGCTGGTCCATGTTGACTCTACAAGGTGTTGAAAGCGTTCCACAGGGATGCTGGCCCATGTTGACTCTACAAGGTGTTGAAAGCGTTCCACAGGGATGCTGGTCCATGTTGACTCTACAAGGTGTACACCGTTGTGTCAAGTTGGCTGGATGTCCTTTGGGGTGGTGGACCATTCTCGATAAACACGGGAAACTGTTGAGCGTGAAAAACCCAGCAGCGTTGCAGTTCTTGACACAAACCGGTGTGCCTGGCACCTACTACCTTAACCTGCTCAAAGGCACTTAAAACTTTTGTCTTGCCCATTCACCCTCTGAATGGTACACGTACACAATCCATGTCTCAATTGTCTCAAGGCTTATCCTTATTTAACCCGTCTCCTCCTCGTTCTCCACTGATTGAAGTGGATTTAACAAGTCAATAAGAGATCATAGCTTTCACCAGGATTCACCTGGTCAGTCTATGTCATGGAAAGACCTTCTTAGGGCTGAGATCCCGCTAACGGGATTGATATGACAACAGCCAGTGAAAGTGCAGGGCGCCAAATTCAAAACAACAGAAATCCCATAGTTAAAATTCCTCAAACATGAAGTATTTCACAACATTTTAAAGATACACTTCTTGTTAATCCCACCACAGTGTCCGATTTCAAATAGGCTTTACGGCGAAAGCACCGCAAACGATTATGTTAGGTCAGAGCCAAGTCACAGAAAAACCCAGCCATTTTTACAGCCAAAGAGAGGAGTCACAAAAATCAGAAATAGAGATAGAATTAATCACTAACCTCTGATGATCTTCATCAGATGACATTAATAGGACTTCATGTTACACAATAGATGTATGTTTTGTTCGATAAAGTTAATATTTATATAAAAAAATCTCAGTTTACATTGACGCGTTATGTTCAGTAGTTCCAAAAACATCCGGTGATTTTGCAGAGAGCCACATCAATTTACAGAAATTCTCATAATAAATGTTGATGAAAATACAAGTGTTATGCATGGAACTTTAGATGCACTTCTCCTTAATGCAACCGCTGTGTCAGATTTCAAAAAAGCTTTACGGAAAAAGCAAACCATGCAATAATCTGAGTACGGCGCTCAGAGACCCAACAAGCCAAAAATATATCCGCCATATTGTGCAGTCAACAGAAATCAGAAATATAATTATTAATATTCACTTACCTTTGATGATCTTCATCAGAATGCACTCCCAGGAATCCCAGTTCCACAATAAATGTTTGTTTTGTTCGATAATGTCCATCATTTATGTCCAAATAGCTACTTTTGTTAGCTCGTATTGTAAACAAATCCAAACTCACGAAGCGCGTTCACTAGGAGCAGACGAAATGTCAAAAAGTTCCGTTACAGTTCGTAGAAACATGTCAAACGATGTATAGAATCAATCTTTAGGATGTTTTTAACATAAATCTTCAATAATGTTCCAACCGGAGAATTCCTTTGTCTGTTGAAAAGCTACCTCTCACGTGAACGAGCGTCACGAGCATGTGGCACTCTGCCAGACAACTGACTCAAAGAGCCCTTATGAGCCCCTCCTTTCCAGTAGAAGCATCAAACAAGTTTCTAAAGACTGTTGACATCTAGTGGAAGCCTTAGGAATGCAATATGACCAATATCCCACTGTATCTTCAATAGGGAATGAGTTGAAAAACGACCAACCTCAGATTTCCCACTTCCTGGTTGGATTTTTTCTCAGGTTTTTGCCTGCCATATGAGTTCTGTTATACTCACAGACATCATTCAAACAGTTTTAGAAACTTCAGAGTGTTTTCTATCCAAATATACTAATAGTATGTTAGCAACTGGGACTGAGTAGCAGGCAGTTTACTCTGGGCACCTCTGGGCACCTTATTCATCCAAGCTACTCAATACTGCCCCCAGCCATAAGAAGTTAATGTTTTGTACACTCAGTGTATGTATTGCGATTCGATACTGACATTTTATTTGCCAATTGATGTTCCAAACATATTTCTCTGTATAAGTCTGCTGCAGAGAGACAAGAGAGAGAAAATGAGAAAATGACTTATGATCAGTAATGGAAAAAGAAGTGCTGAAAACATCTTGGGTCTCCCGAGTGTCACTACAGACCCTGGTTTGATCCTGGGCTGTATCACAACTGGCGGCGCGCAATTGGCCAGGCGTCGTCCGGATTAGGGTTTGGCCAGGCAGGCCGTCATTGTAAACAATAATGTATTCTTAACTGTTAAATAAAGGTTAAATAAAAAAAACGAATAAATAAAAAGCTACAGGATTAAAAATACCTGAGTTTTGGCGCAGGTACAGCCAACTAGTGCTAGCTAACGCAGGTACAGCCAACTAGTGCTAGCTAAAGCTACCTAGCAACAAGTAGCTATATAATATCATCCCAAAACATAATATTGCGATATGTAACTGTATAATTTTCCCCCCCATCACTAGATAATATACCATTGCAGTTAAATGCTGAATACAACAGGTGTAGTAGACCTTACAGTGAAATGCTGAATACAACAGGTGTAGTAGACCTTACAGTGAAATGCTGAATACAACAGGTGTAGTAGACCTTACAGTGAAATGCTGAATACAACAGGTGTAGTAGACCTTACAGTGAAATGCTGAATACAACAGGTGTAGTAGACCTTACAGTGAAATGCTGAATACAACAGGTGTAGTAGACCTTACAGTGAAATGCTGAATACAACAGGTGTAGTAGACCTTACAGTGAAATGCTGAATACAACAGGTATAGTAGACCTTACAGTGAAATGCTGAATACTACAGGTGTAGTAGACCTGACAGTGAAATGCTGAATACAACAGGTGTAGTAGACCTTACAGTGAAATGCTGAATACAACAGGTGTAGTAGACCTTACAGTGAAATGCTTACTTACAGGCTCTAACCAATAGTGCGAAAAAAAGGAATGTGTGTGTGTGTGTGTGTGTGTGTCTGTGTGTGTGTGTGTGTGTGTGTCTGTGTGTCTGTGTGTGTGTGTGTGTGTGTGTGTGTGTGTGTGTGTGTGTGTGTGTGTGTGTCTGTGTGTCTGTGTGTGTGTGTGTGTGTGTGTGTGTGTGTGTGTGTGTGTGTGTGTGTGTGTGTGTGTGTGTGTGTGTGTCTGTGTGTGTAGGTAAGTAAAGAAATAAGTAAAAGAGGGGTTGGGAGGGTGAGAGAGAGAGAGAGAGAGAGAGAGAGAGAGAGAGAGAGAGAGAGAGAGAGAGGGAGGGAGGGAGGGAGGGAGGGAGGGAGGGAGGGAGGGAGGGACCTCTTTTATTGTAATATTGACTATAAGGGTATGTACCCTTTTAATGTCTATCTCTGTGTGTCGTTCCATGTGTTGTTCCTCAGGGTAAATATACAGTATGTGTTGTTCCTCAGGGTATATATA
>NW_027258671.1:40000-45000 GCF_045791955.1 Oncorhynchus clarkii lewisi | reverse complement strand
TGCCACAAATATATCAAAAACGGATAAATCCCTGAATATACCACCAACTGTTTATATTTTTGCGTCGTCTCTGAATTAAAAACAAAATGTTAATGTTGAGGTGTAGAAACAACAAAATGAAAATGTAAAGATTTTCAGAAGCTTTCACAGTTTTTCCAAATTGTTAAACATACGTTTGCTGAAACTACGTCTCAGCCACTCAAAACACAACATCTTCCAAAATGACACAGAGCAATCTAAATCATGTACTCCCTGCTCACAATGAAACTCTGCTTACTAATGAGACACACATCAAATCAATCTAACTTAGTGACAATCCATCCAGATCACACTAATGTAACACACAGTATTCAAAACACTACTATCATAACCTGTTTCAGTGTAAATACTAATATTCTCTTGTTAAACTGTATATTGTTTGTGTGTACTCAAACAAGAAAGGAACACAAATGCAAACATTTTAGTTCTATATTTCAACATGACTCAGTACATGTCTAACATACTGTAAGCACACATACAGTAAAAATGCAAACCTCCATAAATATATTTTGCCTATCAAATGAAGAAAAATAATCCTATTTGTACTACAATACCATGTGTTAGATCAATTGTACAGAATAGATCAACTGTCAAAATACAGTCAAATCAAAATCATTAGTCAAGACACAAAAACACTGTGAAATCAAAATCAGTCATGTCTGTTGTTTTGGTCCGGCTGCAGATTTGAATCAACATCACAGGTGATATTCCCCTTGGCCAGACAGCGGGGTAAATATATTCTATCATGGCGTAATCACCCCTGACAGGACTCTGCTGGAATGTCACCACAGGCCTCCTCCACAACCTGGAGAAGGGTCATACGTTCATGGGGTTTGTGATCATACACCTTCCACCGCCATGCTGAAAAAAACTCCTCGGTGGGGTTGTGATCATACACCTTCCACCACCATGCTGAAAACAACTCCTCAGTGGGGTTGGGATCATACACCTTCCACCACCATGCTGAAAACAACTCCTCGGTGGGGTTGTGATCATACACCTTCCACCGCCATGCTGAAAACAATTCCTCGGTGGGGTTGTGATCATACACCTTCCACCGCCATGCTGAAAACAACTCCTCAGTGGGGTTGGGATCATACACCTTCCACCGCCATGCTGAAAACAATTCCTCGGTGGGGTTGTGATCATACACCTTCCACCGCCATGCTGAAAACAATTCCTCAGTGGGATTGGGATCATACACCTTCCACCACCATGCTGAAAACAATTCCTCAGTGGGGTTGTGATCATACACCTTCCACCGCCATGCTGAAAACAACTCCTCGGTGGGGTTGTGATCATACACCTTCCACCGCCATGCTGAAAACAATTCCTCGGTGGGGTTGTGATCATACACCTTCCACCACCATGCTGAAAACAACTCCTCAGTGGGGTTGGGATCATACACCTTCCACCGCCATGCTGAAAACAACTCCTCAGTGGGGTTGTGATCATACACCTTCCACCGCCATGCTGAAAACAATTCCTCGGTGGGGTTGTGATCATACACCTTCCACCACCATGCTGAAAACAACTCCTCAGTGGGGTTGGGATCATACACCTTCCACCACCATGCTGAAAACAACTCCTCAGTGGGATTGGGATCATACACCTTCCACCACCATGCTGAAAACAACTCCTCAGTGGGATTGGGATCATACACCTTCCACCACCATGCTGAAAACAACTCCTCAGTGGGGTTGTGATCATACACCTTCCACCGCCATTCTGAAAACAACTCCTCAGTGGGATTGGGATCATACACCTTCCACCACCATGCTGAAAACAACTCCTCAGTGGGGTTGTGATCATACACCTTCCACCACCATGCTGAAAACAATTCCTCGGTGGGGTTGGGATCATACACCTTCCACCGCCATGCTGAAAACAATTCCTCGGTGGGGTTGTGATCATACACCTTCCACCACCATGCTGAAAACAACTCCTCAGTGGGGTTGAGAAATGGTGGGAGATAGAGAATTGTAAACCAGGGATGGTTATGGAACCAGTTACGGACCTGAGCAGCCCAATGGAAACACACCTGGTGTCACCTGGTGTCTCTCTGCTCAGGGTCACCTGGTGTCTCTCTGCTCAGGGTCACCTGGTGTCTCTCTGCTCAGGGTCACCTGGTGTCTCTCTGCTCAGGATCACCTGGTGTCTCTCTGCTCAGGGTCACCTGGTGTCTCTCTGCTCAGGGTCACCTTGTGTCTCTCTGCTCAGGGTCACCTGGTGTCTCTCTGCTCAGGGTCACCTGGTGTCTCTCTGCTCAGGGTCACCTGGTGTCTCTCTGCTCAGGGTCACCTGGTGTCTCTCTGCTCAGGGTCACCTGGTGTCTCTCTGCTCAGGGTCACCTGGTGTCTCTCTGCTCAGGATCACCTGGTGTCTCTCTGCTCAGGGTCACCTGGTGTCTCTCTGCTCAGGGTCACCTGGTGTCTCTCTGCTCAGGATCACCTGGCCCTCTCTGCTCTGGCTGAAAAAAGATTATCATGTAAAGTGTTCAGGAAATGAAGGAGATGGGCAGTGTTGTATGGTCCAAGGGTGGCATGGCAGTGGAGGACCCCATTGTGGCTCATAGTTGCTCATATGGTGAAATTTCCCCTGCACTGGCCACGTACCTCAATGATGGCACGTTGACCAATGATGTTCCTTCCTTTCCTCCTCGTCTTCACTAAATTAAATCCAGCCTCATCTATGAATGTGAGTTCCTGGGGGATGGGACTTACATCCAACTCCATGAATCTCGGAAATGACAGTAAATACTGTAATTGCTGTCTAGTAAAGTTCAGTGGCAACATCAATGAGTCTCTAATGTTTCTAGAGTGTAATACCAGAACATTATAGTGCAGTACCTGCACACATTCATACTGTTTTTCCTTCACTCTTTGGAAATCACTTTCAAATGGGACTCTGTAGATTTGCTTAATCTTGAGATGGGGTTTCTTAAGGATGTGGGTTATGGTTGATAAGCTCACTCTGATGTTATGGAAGATGGCAGGGTTTTCAATAATCTATGGTTGTATTTCCCGCAGTCTCATGGCATTATGTTTACCTGCCATTTACACAATGGCAGCCTCCTGTTGGTCTGTAAATAGGAGCGTTCTACCGCCACCCGGTGGTCGTCTTTCAGTTCTACAAAAACAGGCTCTCTCAAGGTCAGACCATGGTTGGCCACATGGTCCACCAAGGTCACACACATTTCATCAGAGATCACTCTCCTTGTTCTTCCTCTTCCTCCACCTCTACCTCGCTCTGCCAAGTTTGCTTCCATTGTTCTCCAAGCACAGGAGCACTCACATGTGGTATTTTTATCCATACCAAAAGTCTGATTGCAAAGGGAACATTTACACGATTAGTGTTTGCTCATGTAAAGAGTGAAAGTGATCAATTGGTAATTGAGCTTAGCTTGTTGAACAGTGTTGTTTTTCATTTGCACACAACAGATTTTAGTTGTGAAGATTTTGCCAAGTGGTTGTTATAGAATTTCAATCTGAGTGTAAAGCAAACCATGTGCCAGTAGTATTGCTGCAGATTTGTTGTGTGGTTCTGCAATGGTTTTAAAATATGTATTAGAGCATGGCTGGAGCAAAAGCCTGCATGCGCTTTAACTCTTCAGGAGGAGGGTGGGACAGAAGACGGCTCCCTCTATGCTGAGTCTTACCACACGTCCGTTAGCAATGGGGTGTCGATTAAAGGTACCTCTCTGAGAGTGGTCAGATTACCGTTCTCCCAGCAGCAGGACATTATGCTGGCACCACATTCACAGATTTTTCAAAATAAGAGACCCCCTGCAAAGACACGCTAAACTTTGGGAATATCGATTGCAGTATAACTATTTTTCAAAGCATTGCAACAGCCTTTAAAATAATAATTTGATAATTTGGCGTATTTTAAATGGCAACATCATATTATTTACACCAGCAGTTCTTGAGAAAGTTTACACCCATAGTGGTATGTTGAAAGCTATTGTGTGGGCTATGTTTAAAGAAATACTATTTTAATTCAATAAAATTGTCTTTTTACTCTAGCCAATTTGGGACCGATTTTCATGCAAATATATACAAAAATATGCGCATTTTCCCACCAGCGATGTGTTTCCATCAAATTGACTTGTTGCAGATAAAAGGCTGTGTGATGATGTAGTGCACATAAAACATAAATGTTGCAGTTCAATTCCCAAGTACCGAATAAAACGCTTAAGTTAAATATCGCATTTTCAAATCTACTGATGATTTTCTCGCAAAACCAAATTGCGTTAGTGTTTGTAGCAAGTTCCCACAGTGGTATTGGCACGTTTGGCACAGCTCGCAGATACAGTGCTTGTATGGCCTACATGATGACATTATGATAATCAAATATTTCCCAGAGTGCCTTTCAAGTAAATTGTAGAGTTACCACCCATGACTCGAAGTGTCAAAGACTTGGTTGTTGTAATTCAACCTTTTTTCCGGGTCTATTGGACTTCACTAAGTGAATATGTTATCATAAAAAAATAGAATCTTTAACACAATACCATATGTATTTCATAAGGCCTTATTAAGATGGCCTAGTTTTACCCTAATACAGAGGCCTTAAAATTCATACACATCACTTTGAACCAAAATCACGCCCATATTTATCAGATTTCCCAGCATGCTCTATTTCAGGTTGATTTTTATAATGAGTTCAATATCTGTGTATGTGCTTTGAACATTCACACAGTTGTAATGTATATTTTCTACAAACCCGATTTGATATCAATCTTGAATAGAAGAATGCAACTGCGATCGACATGGATGTTCAGTATTGGTGTCAATCACATTTAATGGATCTATTCTACGAGTGATTGACATGAGTTAACGCGTGTTAAATCATGAATTAACCGAAACATTTGATGTAATTGGTGACCGTAGTGAATGAATGTGATTTAATTAACCCGCACTGTTTATATTAAGTAGTTGAAATACTGAGGGTTAGTCTTTACC
>NW_027258671.1:0-35000 GCF_045791955.1 Oncorhynchus clarkii lewisi | reverse complement strand
CTGTAACTGGATCCTGGGACTAAACACCTCCCTCTGTAACTGGATCCTGGGACTAAACACCTCCCTCTGTAACTGGATCCTGGGACTAAACACCTCCCTCTGTAACTGGATCCTGGGACTAAACACCTCCCTCTGTAACTGGATCCTGGGACTAAACACCTCCCTCTGTAACTGGATCCTGGGACTAAACACCTCCCTCTGTAACTGGAACCTGGGACTAAACACCTCCCTCTGTAACTGGATCCTGGGACTAAACACCTCCCTCTGTAACTGGATCCTGGGACTAAACACCTCCCTCTGTAACTGGATCCTGGGACTAAACACCTCCCTCTGTAACTGGATCCTGGGACTAAACACCTCCCTCTGTAACTGGATCCTGGGACTAAACACCTCCCTCTGTAACTGGATCCTGGGACTAAACACCTCCCTCTGTAACTGGATCCTGGGACTAAACACCTCCCTCTGTAACTGGATCCTGGGACTATACACCTCCCTCTGTAACTGGATCCTGGGACTAAACACCTCCCTCTGTAACTGGATCCTGGGACTAAACACCTCCCTCTGTAACTGGATCCTGGGACTAAACACCTCCCTCTGTAACTGGATCCTGGGACTAAACACCTCCCTCTGTAACTGGATCCTGGGACTAAACACCTCCCTCTGTAACTGGATCCTGGGACTAAACACCTCCCTCTGTAACTGGATCCTGGGACTAAACACCTCCCTCTGTAACTGGATCCTGGGACTAAACACCTCCCTCTGTAACTGGATCCTGGGACTAAACACCTCCCTCTGTAACTGGATCCTGGGACTAAACACCTCCCTCTGTAACTGGATCCTGGGACTAAACACCTCCCTCTGTAACTGGATCCTGGGACTAAACACCTCCCTCTGTAACTGGATCCTGGGACTAAACACCTCCCTCTGTAACTGGATCCTGGGACTAAACACCTCCCTCTGTAACTGGATCCTGGGACTAAACACCTCCCTCTGTAACTGGAACCTGGGACTAAACACCTCCCTCTGTAACTGGATCCTGGGACTAAACACCTCCCTCTGTAACTGGATCCTGGGACTAAACACCTCCCTCTGTAACTGGATCCTGGGACTAAACACCTCCCTCTGTAACTGGATCCTGGGACTAAACACCTCCCTCTGTAACTGGATCCTGGGACTAAACACCTCCCTCTGTAACTGGATCCTGGGACTATACACCTCCCTCTGTAACTGGATCCTGGGACTAAACACCTCCCTCTGTAACTGGATCCTGGGACTAAACACCTCCCTCTGTAACTGGATCCTGGGACTAAACACCTCCCTCTGTAACTGGATCCTGGGACTAAACACCTCCCTCTGTAACTGGATCCTGGGACTAAACACCTCCCTCTGTAACTGGATCCTGGGACTAAACACCTCCCTCTGTAACTGGATCCTGGGACTAAACACCTCCCTCTGTAACTGGATCCTGGGACTAAACACCTCCCTCTGTAACTGGATCCTGGGACTAAACACCTCCCTCTGTAACTGGATCCTGGGACTAAACACCTCCCTCTGTAACTGGATCCTGGGACTAAACACCTCCCTCTGTAACTGGATCCTGGGACTAAACACCTCCCTCTGTAACTGGATCCTGGACTTCCTGACGGGCCGCGCCCAGGCGATGAGGGTAGGTAGCATCACATCTGCCATGCTGATCCTCAACACTGGAGCCTCTCAGGGGAGCGTGCGCAGTCCCCTCCTGTACTCCCTGTTCACCCACGACTGCATGGCCAGGCACGACTCCAACACCATCATTAAGTTTGCAGACGACACAACAGTGGTAGGCCAGATCACCGACAACGATGAGACAGCCTATAGGGAGGAGGTCAGAGACCTGGCGCCAGAATAACGACCTATCCCTCAACTTAATCAAGACAAAGGAGATGATTGTGGACTACAGGAAAATGACTTCATCAGAATGTGTCCCTTACACTGTGCTTTTGTTATTTTGAGGAAGGTTACAGAGACTACCTTGTATTCTTGTTTATCTCCCTAATAAAACTATTTGACCTGATCTGTGTAATTGGAACGACTTGTTTTGTACTGTATTTACACCAGGGTAGTCCATCCGTCTTTCTCTATCTATATCCACCTGTAGGTCTGCTCATTTCAAGTGAAAACTGTCAAGAGCATAGATATACAGGAATATATAACAGTTTAATAAATCCTTCTAAAACCATTCCAAAAGCACAATAATGATGACCATATGCTAGATATAAAATGCACAAGTATTGTTTCTCACACAAGTGTATTGTTGCCCACACAAACTTCTGTTTTTTCTATGATTTATACATGTTTGGCTGTAGGCCCACCTCTTTCAACAACAATTCTGAATACTCCGTAGGTTTTCACACTTCCCGGGAACCACCAAGTCTGACAACAGGGTCCTTCCCAGCTCAAAGGGGTGCCTACTGCACCCTGTGTTGTTTGGCGTTGTCTCCAGGAAGTTGTCTTTTGCCGTTTTCAATGCGTCAACCTTTCACCTTTGAGACTTGTTACTGTAGTCTCCTTTAGTGGAAATACATAATAATATTAGGTGTGTATTTAGTTTACAGAATTCATTATCACACACTGAATTCATTATCACACACTGAAGAACATGATTATTTTATTTTCACCTTTATTTAACCATGTAGGCAAGTTGAGATTAAGTTCTCATTTACAACAGCGACCTGGCCAAGATAAAGCAAAGCAGACACATACAACGACACAGAGTTACACATGGAGTAAAACAAACATACAGTCAATAGTACAGTATAAACAAGTTTATATAGGATGTGAGCAAATGAGGTGAGATAAGGGAGGTAAAGGCAATAAAAGGCCACGGTGGCAAAGTAAATACAATATAGCAAGTAAAACACTGGAATGGTAGATTTGCAGTGGAAGAATGT
The DNA here is from genome assembly GCF_045791955.1 of Oncorhynchus clarkii lewisi. Classification (NCBI taxonomy): domain Eukaryota; kingdom Metazoa; phylum Chordata; class Actinopteri; order Salmoniformes; family Salmonidae; genus Oncorhynchus; species Oncorhynchus clarkii. The sequence continues at coordinate 32,070 of NW_027258671.1, read as the reverse complement.
GCAAAGTAGAAATAAAAATAATGGGGTGCAAAGGAGCAAAATAAATAAATACAGTAGGGAAAGAGGTAGTTGTTTGGGCTAAATTATAGATGGGCTATGTACAGGTGCAGTAATCTGTGAGCTGCTCTGACAGTTGGTGCTTAAAGCTAGTGAGGGAGATAAGTGTTTCCAGTTTCAGAGATTTTTGTAGTTCGTTCCAGTCATTGGCAGCAGAGAAATGAAAGGAGAGGCGGCCAAAGGAAGAATTGGTTTTGGGGGTGACCAGAGAGATATACCTGCTGGAGTACGTGCTACAGGTGGGTGCTGCTATGGTGATCAGCGAGCTGAGATAAGGGGGGACTTTACCTAGCAGGGTCTTGTAGATGACCTGGAGCCAGTGTGTTTGGCGACGAGTATGAAGTGAGGGCCAGCCAACGAGTGTACAGGTCGTAGTGGTGGGTAGTATATGGGGCTTTGGTGACAAAACGGATGGCATTGTGATAGACTGCATCCAATTTATTGAGAAGGGTATTGGAGGCTATTTGTAAATGACATTGCCGAAGTTAAGGATCGGTAGGATGATCAGTTTTACAAGGGTATGTTTGGCAGCATGAGTGAAGGATGCTTTGTTGCGAAATAGGAAGACAATTCGAGATTTAACTTTGGATTGGAGATGTTTGATGTGAGTCTGGAAGGAGAGTTTACAGTCTAACCAGACACCTAGGTATTTGTAGTTGTCCACATATTCTAAGTCAGAGCCGTCCAGAGTAGTGATGTTGGACGGGCGGGCAGGTGCGGGCAGCGATCGGTTGAAGAGCATGCATTTAGTTTTACTTACTGACACATTGGTGCGGCTGGCTTCCGGGTTGGATGCGCGCTATGTTAAGAAGCAGTGCGGATCAGCTGGGTTGTGTATCAGAGGACGCATGACTTTCAACCTTCGTCTCTCCCGAGCTCGTACGGGAGTTGTAGCGATGAGACAAGATAGTAGCTACTAAACAATTGGACACCATGAAATTGGGGAGAAAAAAGGGGTAAAATTCAAAACATAAAAACATTTAATAAAACAATAGTTTGGGGACTGTTGAGTCTGTGAAAGTGCCACGAAGTGGGCACGTGATGATTTATTGTGTTTCTTCCACCCAGAGGGAGCAGGCGCCTACGGACCACGCTGCTAGGGACAAGAACTGTCACGTGCTTTGCACTCCAGAGCAGGGCGTCGTTGACAGGAGTGAGTGTTGAGGAGGATCAGCTGAAAATGGAAGATTCCTGGTGTCTGTGACGCTGTTTGACGCCACGCAGACCCAGGTGGATTGTACGGTGAAACAGAGACGACCTTGTCTGTCCTGCTGAATCTTTGTCCGACAAGGTCAAGTCAGGATGTGTTAGTTACCCCGTGAGGGCTTTTTGTTTTGGAAAATGCTACAATGTTTTAGGTGCCAAGCTTATGCTTATGTTGCAGCTGTGTGTAGGAGGGAGATTTCTAGATGTGAGATGTGTGCAGGAGGACATGAGACAAATGAATGTGTACTATTGGTGGAGGAAGTTGTGTGTGTTAACTGTGGGGGTTCCCATGGGGCTGGAGATCGGCGGCTCCAGTGAGAGAAAAGGCAGGGTGAGGTTTCCAGGATCAGATTAGTACGTTAGTAGGCTGTAGCAGTGAAGAGAGTAGTAGAGGAAGATGGGTCCAGCTGGGTGAGGGATCCTGAGAGGATTCCTGTGAGTAGGAAGAGACCAATAGAGAGGGATAGGAATAATATGTGTTTCAGTAAGGTGGGTTTCTTAGCATTCATAGCCATGGTTGTCAACTGCACTGCAGAAATGGAACATAAGTGACAGAAAATAGAGTTTAATTTTTTTTTTTTACCTTTATTTAACTAGGCAAATCAGTTAAGAACAAATTCTTATTTTCAATGACAGCCTAGGAACAGTGGGTTAACTGTCTCGTTCAGGTGCAGAATGACAGATTTGTACTTTGTCAGCTCGGGGGTTTGAACTTGCAACCTTGCGGTTACTAGTCCAACACTCTAACCACTAGGCTACCCTGACAGCCCAGGTTATAGTGGAAGCTGCAGAGAAACACTTGGGCTTGTGAGGTTTTACTGCAGAACAGTTGCAGGAGGTGTTGAATGGTAGTGTTCTGTCCTCCCAGACCGTTGATCTGGAGTAGGATTAGGTTAAATAGTGGAATGGGAATGTTGGGTTTTTTGTTCATTTGTGAGGGCTAATAGTTGGCAGGGTCATTTTCCTTTTCCTTTTGTAGGTAGACTGTGAATATCCTCACTCTCCAGTACAGTAACTAGACTGTGACTGGCCTCACTCTCCAGTACAGTAGGTAGACTGTGAATATCCTCACTCTCCAGTACAGTAGGTAGACTGTGAATATCCTCACTCTCCAGTACAGTAGGTAGACTGTGACTGGCCTCACTCTCCAGTACAGTAACTAGACTGCGACTGGCCTCACTCTCCAGTACAGTAACTAGACTGTGACTGGCCTCACTCTCCAGAACAGTAGGTAGACTGTGAATATCCTCACTCTCCAGTACAGTAGGTAGACTGTGAATATCCTCACTCTCCAGTACAGTAACTAGACTGTGACTGGCCTCACTCTCCAGTACAGTAGGTAGACTGTGAATATCCTCACTCTCCAGTACAGTAGGTAGACTGTGAATATCCTCACTCTCCAGTACAGGAACTAGACTGTGACTGGCCTCACTCTCCAGTACAGTAACTAGACTGCGACTGGCCTCACTCTCCAGTACAGTAGGTAGACTGTGAATATCCTCACTCTCCAGTACAGTAGCTATACTGCAAATATCCTCTCTCTCCAGTACAGTAGGTAGACTGTGAATATCCTCACTCTCCAGTACAGTAGCTAGACTGCGAATATCCTCACTCTCCAGTACAGTAACTAGACTGTGACTGGCCTCACTCTCCAGTACAGTAGCTAGACTGTGAATATCCTCACTCTCCAGTACAGTAACTAGACTGTGAATATCCTCACTCTCCAGTACAGTAACTAGACTGTGAATATCCTCACTCTCCAGTACAGTAACTAGACTGTGAATATCCTCACTCTCCAGTACAGTAACTAGACTGTGAATATCCTCACTCTCCAGTACAGTAGGTAGACTGTGAATATCCTCACTCTCCAGTACAGTAGTTAGACTGTGAATATCCTCACTCTCCAGTACAGTAGGTAGACTGTGACTGGCCTCACTCTCCAGTACAGTAGGTAGACTGTGAATATCCTCACTCTCCAGTACAGTAGTTAGACTGTGAATATCCTCACTCTCCAGTACAGTAGGTAGACTGTGACTGGCCTCTCTCTCCAGTACAGTAGGTAGACTGTGACTGGCCTCACTCTCCAGTACAGTAGGTAAACTGTGACTGGCCTCACTCTCCAGTACAGTAGGTAGACTGTGACTGGCCTCACTCTCCAGTACAGTAACTAGACTGTGACTGGCCTCACTCTCCAGTACAGTAGCTAGACTGCGACTGGCCTCACTCTCCAGTACAGTAGCTAGACTGCGACTGGCCTCACTCTCCAGTACAGTAACTAGACTGTGAATATCCTCACTCTCCAGTACAGTAACTAGACTGTGAATATCCTCACTCTCCAGTACAGTAGGTAGACTGTGAATATCCTCACTCTCCAGTACAGTAGTTAGACTGTGAATATCCTCACTCTCCAGTACAGTAGGTAGACTGCGACTGGCCTCACTCTCCAGTACAGTAGGTAGACTGTGACTGGCCTCACTCTCCAGTACAGTAGGTAGACTGTGAATATCCTCACTCTCCAGTACAGTAGGTAGACTGTGAATATCCTCACTCTCCAGTACAGTAGGTAGACTGTGACTGGCCTCACTCTCCAGTACAGTAGCTAGACTGTGAATATCCTCACTCTCCAGTACAGTAGGTAGACTGTGAATGTCCTCTCTCTCCAGTACAGTAGGTAGACTGTGAATGGCCTCTCTCTCCAGTACAGTAGCTAGACTGTGAATATCCTCACTCTCCAGTACAGTAGGTAGACTGTGAATATCCTCACTCTCCAGTACAGTAGGTAGACTGTGACTGGCCTCACTCTCCACTACAGTAGGTAGACTGTGAATATCCTCACTCTCCAGTACAGTAGGTAGACTGTGACTGGCCTCACTCTCCAGTACAGTAGGTAGACTGTGAATATCCTCATTCTCCAGTACAGTAGGTAGACTGTGACTGGCCTCACTCTCCAGTACAGTAGGTAGACTGTGAATATCCTCACTCTCCAGTACAGTAGGTAGACTGTGAATGGCCTCTCTCTCCAGTACAGTAGCTAGACTGCGACTGGCCTCACTCTCCAGTACAGTAGGTAGACTGTGACTGGCCTCACTCTCCAGTACAGTAGGTAGACTGTGACTGGCCTCACTCTCCAGTACAGTAGGTAGACTGTGAATATCCTCACTCTCCAGTACAGTAGGTAGACTGTGAATATCCTCACTCTCCAGTACAGTAGGTAGACTGTGACTGGCCTCACTCTCCAGTACAGTAGCTAGACTGTGAATATCCTCACTCTCCAGTACAGTAGGTAGACTGTGAATGGCCTCTCTCTCCAGTACAGTAGGTAGACTGTGAATGGCCTCTCTCTCCAGTACAGTAGGTAGACTGTGAATATCCTCACTCTCCAGTACAGTAGGTAGACTGTGACTGGCCTCACTCTCCAGTACAGTAGGTAGACTGTGAATATCCTCACTCTCCAGTACAGTAACTAGACTGTGACTGGCCTCACTCTCCAGTACAGTAGCTAGACTGCGACTGGCCTCACTCTCCAGTACAGTAGTTAGACTGTGAATATCCTCACTCTCCAGTACAGTAACTAGACTGTGAATATCCTCACTCTCCAGTACAGTAACTAGACTGTGAATATCCTCACTCTCCAGTACAGTAGGTAGACTGTGAATATCCTCACTCTCCAGTACAGTAGTTAGACTGTGAATATCCTCACTCTCCAGTACAGTAACTAGACTGTGACTGGCCTCACTCTCCAGTACAGTAGCTAGACTGCGACTGGCCTCACTCTCCAGTACAGTAGTTAGACTGTGAATATCCTCACTCTCCAGTACAGTAACTAGACTGTGAATATCCTCACTCTCCAGTACAGTAACTAGACTGTGACTGGCCTCACTCTCCAGTACAGTAGGTAGACTGTGACTGGCCTCACTCTCCAGTACAGTAGGTAGACTGTGACTGGCCTCACTCTCCAGTACAGTAGGTATACTGTGACTGGCCTCACTCTCCAGTACAGTAGGTAGACTGTGACTGGCCTCACTCTCCAGTACAGTAGTTAGACTGTGAATATCCTCACTCTCCAGTACAGTAGGTAGACTGTGAATGGCCTCTCTCTCCAGTACAGAAGCTAGACTGCGACTGGCCTCACTCTCCAGTACAGTAGGTAGACTGTGACTGGCCTCACTCTCCAGTACAGTAGGTAGACTGTGACTGGCCTCACTCTCCAGTACAGTAGGTAGACTGTGACTGGCCTCACTCTCCAGTACAGTAGGTAGACTGTGACTGGCCTCTCTCCAGTACAGTAGGTAGACTGTGACTGGCCTCTCTCCAGTACAGTAGGTATACTGTGACTGGCCTCACTCTCCAGTACAGTAGGTACACTGTGACTGGCCTCACTCTCCAGTACAGTAGGTAGACTGTGACTGGCCTCACTCTCCAGTACAGTAGGTAGACTGTGACTGGCCTCACTCTCCAGTACAGTAGTTAGACTGAATATCCTCACTCTCCAGTACAGTAGGTAGACTGTGAATGGCCTCTCTCTCCAGTACAGTAGCTAGACTGCGACTGGCCTCACTCTCCAGTACAGTAGGTAGACTGTGAATATCCTCATTCTCCAGTACAGTAGGTAGACTGTGAATGGCCTCTCTCTCCAGTACAGTAGCTAGACTGCGACTGGCCTCACTCTCCAGTACAGTAGGTAGACTGTGAATATCCTCATTCTCCAGTACAGTAGGTAGACTGTGACTGGCCTCACTCTCCAGTACAGTAGGTAGACTGTGAATATCCTCACTTTCCAGTACAGTAGTTAGACTGTGAATATCCTCACTCTCCAGTACAGTAGGTAGACTGTGAATGGCCTCTCTCTCCAGTACAGTAGCTAGACTGTGACTGGCCTCACTCTCCAGTACAGTAGGTATACTGTGACTGGCCTCACTCTCCAGTACAGTAGGTACACTGTGACTGGCCTCACTCTCCAGTACAGTAGGTAGACTGTGACTGGCCTCACTCTCCAGTACAGTAGTTAGACTGTGAATATCCTCACTCTCCAGTACAGTAGGTAGACTGTGAATGGCCTCTCTCTCCAGTACAGTAGCTAGACTGCGACTGGCCTCACTCTCCAGTACAGTAGGTAGACTGTGACTGGCCTCACTCTCCAGTACAGTAGGTAGACTGTGACTGGCCTCACTCTCCAGTACAGTAGCTAGACTGCGACTGGCCTCACTCTCCAGTACAGTAGGTAGACTGTGACTGGCCTCTCTCCAGTACAGTAGGTAGACTGTGACTGGCCTCTCTCCAGTACAGTAGGTATACTGTGACTGGCCTCACTCTCCAGTACAGTAGGTACACTGTGACTGGCCTCACTCTCCAGTACAGTAGGTAGACTGTGACTGGCCTCACTCTCCAGTACAGTAGGTAGACTGTGACTGGCCTCACTTTCCAGTACAGTAGTTAGACTGAATATCCTCACTCTCCAGTACAGTAGGTAGACTGTGAATGGCCTCTCTCTCCAGTACAGTAGCTAGACTGCGACTGGCCTCACTCTCCAGTACAGTAGGTAGACTGTGAATATCCTCATTCTCCAGTACAGTAGGTAGACTGTGACTGGCCTCACTCTCCAGTACAGTAGGTAGACTGTGAATATCCTCACTCTCCAGTACAGTAGTTAGACTGTGAATATCCTCACTCTCCAGTACAGTAGGTAGACTGTGAATGGCCTCTCTCTCCAGTACAGTAGCTAGACTGTGACTGGCCTCACTCTCCAGTACAGTAGGTAGACTGTGACTGGCCTCACTCTCCAGTACAGTAGGTAGACTGTGACTGGCCTCACTCTCCAGTACAGTAGGTATACTGTGACTGGCCTCACTCTCCAGTACAGTAGGTAGACTGTGACTGGCCTCACTCTCCAGTACAGTAGGTAGACTGTGACTGGCCTCACTCTCCAGTACAGTAGCTAGACTGCGACTGGCCTCACTCTCCAGTACAGTAGGTAGACTGTGACTGGCCTCTCTCCAGTACAGTAGGTAGACTGTGACTGGCCTCTCTCCAGTACAGTAGGTATACTGTGACTGGCCTCACTCTCCAGTACAGTAGGTAGACTGTGACTGGCCTCACTCTCCAGTACAGTAGGTAGACTGTGACTGGCCTCACTCTCCAGTACAGTAGTTAGACTGTGAATATCCTCACTCTCCAGTACAGTAGGTAGACTGTGAATGGCCTCTCTCTCCAGTACAGTAGCTAGACTGCGACTGGCCTCACTCTCCAGTACAGTAGGTAGACTGTGAATGGCCTCTCTCTCCAGTACAGTAGCTAGACTGTGACTGGCCTCACTCTCCAGTACAGTAGGTATACTGTGACTGGCCTCACTCTCCAGTACAGTAGGTAGACTGTGACTGGCCTCACTCTCCAGTACAGTAGGTATACTGTGACTGGCCTCACTCTCCAGTACAGTAGGTACACTGTGACTGGCCTCACTCTCCAGTACAGTAGGTAGACTGTGACTGGCCTCACTCTCCAGTACAGTAGGTAGACTGTGAATGGCCTCTCTCTCCAGTACAGTAGCTAGACTGCGACTGGCCTCACTCTCCAGTACAGTAGGTAGACTGTGACTGGCCTCACTCTCCAGTACAGTAGGTAGACTGTGACTGGCCTCACTCTCCAGTACAGTAGCTAGACTGCGACTGGCCTCACTCTCCAGTACAGTAGGTAGACTGTGACTGGCCTCTCTCCAGTACAGTAGGTAGACTGTGACTGGCCTCTCTCCAGTACAGTAGGTATACTGTGACTGGCCTCACTCTCCAGTACAGTAGGTACACTGTGACTGGCCTCACTCTCCAGTACAGTAGGTAGACTGTGACTGGCCTCACTCTCCAGTACAGTAGGTAGACTGACTGGCCTCACTCTCCATTACAGTAGTTAGACTGTGAATATCCTCACTCTCCAGTACAGTAGGTAGACTGTGAATGGCCTCTCTCTCCAGTACAGTAGCTAGACTGCGACTGGCCTCACTCTCCAGTACAGTAGGTAGACTGTGACTGGCCTCACTCTCCAGTACAGTAGGTAGACTGTGACTGGCCTCACTCTCCAGTACAGTAGCTAGACTGCGACTGGCCTCACTCTCCAGTACAGTAGGTAGACTGTGACTGGCCTCTCTCCAGTACAGTAGGTAGACTGTGACTGGCCTCTCTCTCCAGTACAGTAGGTAGACTGTGACTGGCCTCTCTCCAGTACAGTAGGTAGACTGTGACTGGCCACGACAACATGATACCCACGACAACATGATGCCCACGACAACATGATGCCCACGACAACATGATACCCACGACAACATGATACCCACTACAACATGATGTCCACTAACACAACAACATGATACACACTACCACATGATACCCACAACAACATGATGTGCACTACCACGACAACATGATACCCACTACCACTACAACATTATACCCACTACAACATGATAACCACTACCACGACAACATGATACCCACTACAACATGATACCCACTACAACATGATACCCACTACCACTACAACATGATGCCCACTACAACATGATGCCCACTACAACATGATGCCCACTACCACTACAACATGATGCCCACTATCACTACAACATGATGTCCACTACAACATGATACCGACTACCACTACAACATGATACCCACTACAACATGATACCCACTACAACATGATGCCCACTACCACTACAACATGATGTCCACTACAACATGATACTGACTACCACGACAACATGATACCCACTACAACATGATACCCACTACCACTTCAACATGATGTCCACTACAACATGATGCCCACTACCACTACAACATGATACCCACTACAACATGATACCCACTACAACATGATACCCACTACCACTACAACATGATACCGACTACCACTACAACATGATACCCACTACAACATGATACTCACTACAACACGATACCCACTACAACACGATACCCACTACCACTACAACATGATACCCACTACCACATGATGCCCACTACCACTACAACATGATACCCACTACAACATGATACCCACTACAACATGATACCCACTACCACTACAACATGATACCGACTACCACTACAACATGATACCCACAACCACATGATACCCACTACAACATGATACCCACTACCACTACAACATGATACCGACTACCACTACAACATGATACCCACTACCACATGATACCCACTGCAAAGAACCATTGAAGGGCTCAAAAAGGTTGCGTCGGTATGGTTCCACATAGAACCCTTCACCCTTCCCAAAGAACCCTTGAAGAACCCTCATTGTTTAGTATTTAAAAAAAGACTAGAATCTATGGGTTCAAATATCCCATATGAAAGAACAGGAGCAATGTAGCAAAATTAGTAATGTTCAAGTTTAGCATCTTTATCACCCTGGAACAATTGATGCTGTACTGTTCAGTCTTCTTCCTTTGAGTAATTGATGCTGTACTGGTTGGTCAGTCTTCTTCCTTTGAGTAATTGATGCTTCTTCTGTTATTCACAAGTCATTCCCTTATAGTACATCTCAAATGATCAGAACAGAGGTTAAGAAAAGCATGGAACGCCTGGAGCTGTTTTGCATCACCCCTCCATAGAACGCCTGGAGCTGTTTTGCATCACCCCTCCATAGAACGCCTGGAGCTGTTTTGCATCACCCCTCCATAGAACAAAAATATCCTCAATATACCGTTTCCAAATAATGATGTGAGGCAAGAAAACATTTTTGAGAGGATTGAAAATAGACTGTTTCTCCATGTAACCCACATACAAATTAGCATAGTTAGGAGCCATGGGGGATCCCATAGCAGTGCCCTTCGTCTGAATAAAGAAATAATTTAGAAACATGAAGTAGTTATGTGTGAGTACTATTTCAGCCAATATTATAATGCAGGCACTGGAAGGTAGTTCATTAGGGTCACGTTGCAGAAGAAAATGTTCCACAGCTTCAATACCGCCCCCGTGTGGAATATTTGTGTATAACGACTCAACATCAAAAGTAACTAACAAGGTATTCTCAGGGAGAGGATCAAGAGATGTTTTCTTGCCTCACATCATTATTTGGAAACGGTATATTGAGGATATTTTTGTTCTATGGAGGAGTGATGCAAAACAGCTCCAGGCGTTCCATGCTTTTCTTAACCTCTGTTCTGATCATTTGAGATTTACTATGCAATCTGACACACGTCAAATCAGTTTATGTGAAGATAATGTTCTATACACTGATCTTTACAGGAAACCTACTGATCGTAACAGTTTGTTGAGGGCTGATAGTTGTCACCCACTTCCCTTGAAAAATAGTTTGCCCCACAGCCAATTCTGTCGAATCAAAAGAATTTGCAAAAAACAATCAGATTTCAACAGAAATATGGCTGAGACGCAAAGGAAGTTCAAGGAGAGGGGCTACAAGAATGATCAGATTAATATTGCCATTGAGAAAATTCAAAACAAAATGAGACATGACCTTTTTCAAGGTCAGTCTCGCAAAAAGACGCATTCTTGTGTTCTAACTACCCGCTATTCAAAGTGCTCTGAACAAATTAAGGGAATTGTTCACAAACATTGGCACATCCTAAAATCTGATGACAGTCTCGGTAATGTGTTTTCGGACCTTCCCTTGGTCGTATTCACGCGGGGCAGAAATCTCAGAGACCAATTGGAACACTCTGATTTACCACCCCAAGATATTCCTGAACAACGTCTATTTGCTCCCCTACTGGATGGAAATTACAGATGTAATGGCTGTGCTCAATGCAATGGCACTTATAAATGTAGATCCTTCAAACACCCACAAACAGGGAAATCGATCCCAATAAAAGGTGTTATTACGTGCTCCACTAAGGCAGTTATTTATCTTATAACTTGTCCTTGTGATAAAAATGATGTGGGTAAAACAAAGCGCAAATTAAAAGTACATATCTCAGAGCATCGTAGCACCATTAGGTGCAAAAACTTTACTTATCCAGTTGCGGCCCACTTCTTGGAGGCAGGCCACTCGATTTCGTCTCTGCGTTATATTGGAATCGAACATGTCACCCTCCCTAGGAGAGGGGGTGACCTTGATAATTTATTGTTAAAACGAGAGGCTGCCTGGATCTTTAACTTAAAGACCATTGCGCCCTTTGGTCTCAACGTAGACTTTGATCTGAAGCCATTCTTGTGATTATTGTGACTTTCCCATTGTAATTGTTTGTAAGCATGTGTAGTCGAAAATGAATGAATGATGGTATACTATCCATTTGTTGTTTGTATGCTGTTCTTTGTATGACATTTTAATATTTTATAATTAACCAATGATATTAGGCCACTCTTGGCCATGATTACAGACACCTGTGTCTTTTGACACTACATAAATGAGTCATCCCGCAGTGTTTGTGATTATACCCTGATGAAGACAGCTCGGCTGTCAAAACGTTGGTAATTACATTTTTGCATCTGGTAGTGGGTATCATGTTGTCGTGGGTATCGTTGTAGTGGGTATCATGTTGTAATGGTAGTGGGTATCATGTTGTCGTGGGTATCATGTTGTCGTGGGTATCATGTTGTCATGGGTATCGTTGTAGTGGTAGTGGGTATCGTTGTAGTGGGTATCATGTTGTCGTGGGTATCGTTGTAGTGGGTATCATGTTGTAGTGGTAGTGGGTATCATGTTGTCGTGGGTATCGTGTTGTAGTGGGTATCATATTGTAGTGGTAGTGGATATCATGTTGTCGTGGGTATCGTGTTGTAGTCGGTATCGTGTTGTAGTGGGTATCATGTTGTAGTGGTAGTGGGTATCATGTTGTAGTGGTAGTGGGTATCATGTTGTAGTGGGTATCATGTGGTAGTGAGTATCATGTTGTAGTGGGTATCATGTTGTAGTGGTAGTGAGTATCATGTTGTAGTGGGTATCATGTTGTAGTGGTAGTGAGTATCATGTGGTAGTGGGTATCGTGTGGTAGTGGGTATCGTGTTGTAGTGGGTATCGTGTGGTAGTGGGTATCGTGTGGTAGTGGGTATCGTGTGGTAGTGGGTATCGTGTGGTAGTGGGTATCATGTTGTAGTGGGTATCATGTTGTAGTGGTAGTGGGTATCGTGTTGTAGTGGTAGTGGGTATCGTGTTGTAGTGGGTATCGTGTTGTAGTGGGTATCGTGTTGTAGTAGGTATCATGTTGTAGTGGGTATCGTGTTGTAGTGGGTATCGTGTTGTAGTGGTAGTCGGTATCGTGTTGTAGTGGTAGTGGGTATCATGTTGTAGTGGTAGTGGGTATCGTGTTGTAGTGGGTATCGTGTTGTAGTGGGTATCGTGTTGTAGTGGTAGTGGGTATCATGTTGTAGTGGGTATCATGTTGTAGTGGTAGTGAGTATCATGTTGTAGTGGGTATCATGTTGTAGTGGGTATCATGTTGTAGTGGGTATCATGTTGTAGTTGTAGTGGGCATCATGTTGTAGTGGGTATCATGTTGTAGTGGGTATCATGTTGTAGTGGTAGTGAGTATCATGTTGTAGTGGGTTGCTGTTGTTGACAGAGCAAAGTCTCAGCTATCACACCATGTAAAGGAACAGCCTCCTATCACACCATGTAAAGGAACATCCTCCTATCACACCATGTAAAGGAACATCCTCCTATCACACCATGTAAAGGAACATCCTCCTATCACACCATGTAAAGGAGCATCCTATCACACCATGTAAAGGAACAGCCTCCTATCACACCATGTAAAGGAACATCGTCCTATCACACCATGTAAAGGAACATCCTCCTATCACACCATGTAAAGGAACATCCTCCTATCACACCATGTAAAGGAACAGCCTCCTATCACACCATGTAAAGGAACAGCCTCCTATCACACCATGTAAAGGAACAGCCTCCTATCACACCATGTAAAGGAACAGCCTCCTATCACACCATGTAAAGGAACAGCCTCCTATCACACCATGTAAAGGAACAGCCTCCTATCACACCATGTAAAGGAACATCCTCCTATCACACCATGTAAAAAACATCCTCCTATCACACCATGTAAAAAACATCCTCCTATCACACCATGTAAAAAACATCCTATCACACCATGTAAAGGAACAGCCTCCTATCACCCCATGTAAAGGAACAGCCTCCTATCACACCATGTAAAGGAACAGCCTCCTATCACACCATGTAAAGGAACATCCTCCTATCACACCATGTAAAAAACATCCTATCACACCATGTAAAGGAACAGCCTCCTATCACACTATGTAAAGGAACATCCTCCTATCACACCATGTAAAGGAACAGCCTCCTATCACACCATGTAAAGGAACAGCCTCCTATCACACCATGTAAAGGAACAGCCTCCTATCACACCATGTAAAGGAACATCCTCCTAACACACCATGTAAAGGAACATCTTCCTATCACACCATGTAAAAAACATCCTCCTATCACACCATGTAAAAAACATCCTATCACACCATGTAAAGGAACAGCCTCCTATCACACCATGTAAAGGAACATCCTCATATCACACCATGTAAAAAACATCCTATCACACCATGTAAAGGAACAGCCTCCTATCACACCATGTAAAGGAACATCCTCCTATCACACCATGTAAAGGAACATCTTCCTATCACACCATGTAAAGGAACAGCCTCCTATCACACCATGTAAAGGAACAGCCTCCTATCACACCATGTAAAGGAACAGCCTCCTATCACACCATGTAAAGGAACAGCCTCCTATCACACCATGTAAAGGAACAGCCTCCTATCACACCATGTAAAGGAACATCCTCCTATCACACCATGTAAAGGAACATCTTCCTATCACACCATGTAAAGGAACAGCCTCCTATCACCCCATGTAAAGGAACAGCCTCCTATCACACCATGTAAAGGAACAGCCTCCTATCACACCATGTAAAGGAACATCCTCCTATCACACCATGTAAAGGAACATCCTCCTATCACACCATGTAAAAAACATCCTATCACACCATGTAAAGGAACAGCCTCCTATCACACCATGTAAAGGAACATCCTCCTATCACACCATGTAAAGGAACAGCCTCCTATCACACCATGTAAAGGAACAGCCTCCTATCACACCATGTAAAGGAACAGCCTCCTATCACACCATGTAAAAAACATCCTATCACACCATGTAAAGGAACATCCTCCTATCACACCATGTAAAAAACATCCTATCACACCATGTAAAGGAACAGCCTCCTATCACACCATGTAAAGGAACAGCCTCCTATCACACCATGTAAAGGAACAGCCTCCTATCACACCATGTAAAGGAACATCCTATCACACCATGTAAAGGAACAGCCTCCTATCACACCATGTAAAGGAACAGCCTCCTATCACACCATGTAAAAAACATCCTATCACACCATGTAAAGGAACATCCTCCTATCACACCATGTAAAAAACATCCTATCACACCGTGTAAAGGAACAGCCTCCTATCACACCATGTAAAGGAACAGCCTCCTATCACACCATGTAAAGGAACATCCTATCACACCATGTAAAGGAACATCCTCCTATCACACCATGTAAAGGAACATCCTCCTATCACACCATGTAAAAAACATCCTATCACACCATGTAAAGGAACAGCCTCCTATCACACCATGTAAAGGAACATCCTCCTATCACACCATGTAAAGGAACAGCCTCCTATCACACCATGTAAAGGAACAGCCTCCTATCACACCATGTAAAGGAACAGCCTCCTATCACACCATGTAAAAAACATCCTATCACACCATGTAAAGGAACATCCTCCTATCACACCATGTAAAAAACATCCTATCACACCATGTAAAGGAACAGCCTCCTATCACACCATGTAAAGGAACAGCCTCCTATCACACCATGTAAAGGAACATCCTATCACACCATGTAAAGGAACAGCCTCCTATCACACCATGTAAAGGAACAGCCTCCTATCACACCATGTAAATGAACATCCTATCACACCATGTAAAGGAACAGCCTCCTATCACACCATGTAAAGGAACAGCCTCATATTGTGTTAACTGGATTTCTGTCAATTTTGTCAGACACCATAAGAGATTTCAATTTTACAATTATTGTCCAACAGGTATTTATTGACCTTTATTGTTTAATTCTAACATTAGATTATTCATATATGTAATACAAATCTCCAAACGTATTGTTGCCTTGTTTTATAGCACCATGACTCCATTGCTAATTTTAATAGCATTTTGGCATGTTTTTCTAGAATTAAAACAGAAATCAAAATGTAGAAAACAAACATGATCCCTTAGGTCTAGCACAGAAAATACTCCACTCCTTTAAACATCTGTTGCAGAACAGTGAGTAAAATGTGTTTTTATAGAATTAACGGGAAAAATAATTGATCTTTAGGGGGTTAGCCATCAGTGACGGAGTTAACTCTGTCAGTGGCTTGTCAACAGACACTTAAAACAGACATATTTTGCCTATAAAAATACAAGTTCAATACAAACAATGAAAAAAAAAACATTTAATTTGAAGTTTAAGCACTCTGATGTAATTGACTTTAGACCAAAATCTGTAGTTGATGTTTTTACAGAGTTAACAAAAAATATATGTTTCTTCTTCATTCAGTATGAAGTATACACTGTAGCAATTTTGTTTTCCCCAGTGGAACCAAAATTCATATTCTATCAGCTAGATTGAGTTGATAGGTTATGGTTGTGACCATGGTGATTCCAATATTGTTTGTCTAAATCTATCAAAAGTAGAGAACTTTAAAGACCATGAGGGGTCTTGATGCACTACATCAGAGAGGAAGAAGCGAAGTGAGAGGTTTTACTCCACCCAAAAATCTGTCCACAAAAATAAGCAGACTAAGTAAGGAATGGTTGTATGGAGGTCAATGAGAGCGTGTCAAATTTGGTCAACAAAACATTGAATTGCTAATTTGCTACATGAGGCTTATTTGATCTAATATAAGTTTTGTAAGGGCTAAGTTGTTACAAAAGCACTGATATAAGTGGACACATGGAATAAAAAAAATAAAAAAACTTTATATCAGAGTTGCACCTGTTGTCATGGAGCTCCGTAGAAGACTCATCATGGACATAACCTGTTTTAGCATGGACATTGCCATTGAGGGATTTCACCATTTTATAGTAGTCAACTGGGTGGGGATTCCTATGAGTTAGAAGCAATCAGCCAATGAAGAAGAAGTAACGGGACTACTTTAAAATTGAGATTTTGAGGCTCTCAACTCTACTGTCACAGACGCTATAATGGCACAGATATAAAGATCAGTCCTCTATCTCTATGGGCTGTTGTTCACATGCGTATCTGCCCTCTCATTGGCAAGAATGGTTCCATCTGGGCTCGCTTCCACCAACCTGCGTTCCATCTTTGATGATATGCATTTCCATTGTTAGAGCGGTCACTTGAATATCTTGTCAATATAAGACATTCTTCGACTACATGTCATGAGGACATAAAGAAGAGGTCCTTATGGTGTAGCTGACCATGTTCATTCCTGATTCATTTAGGATTTTACACAAATCTGAAGGAGTTGGCCAAATCTCCTGACACATCTTTTAGGAATCACAGTTTGGAGAGAAATATTCTTTATTGCAAGAAACGACATAAGATCATTTTCCTGTTAATATCCTTTGCTCCAGACGAGGGCATTTCCAGGCATAGAGCCAACATGGAAATTAACAATATTGAAAGTATTTAGAAAATTCCCAAAACAAATAATTTCTGTTACATACAGTGCCGGGAAAAAAATATTTGCTCCCTTTCTGATTTTCTCTATTTTTGCATATGTTTCATACTAAATGTTATCAGATCTTCAACCAAAACCTAGTAGATAAAGGGAACTAAAATAAGACAAAAACGATACTTATTTTATTTATTTAATTAACAAAGTTATGCAACACCCAATTCCTCTGTGTGAAAAAGTAATTTCCCCCTTACACTCAATAACTGGTTGTGCCACCTTTAGCTACAATGACTGCCACCAAATGCTTCCTGTAGCTGTTGATCAGTCTCTCACCTCACTGTGGATAAATGTTGGCCCACTCTTGCATGCAGAACTGCTTTAACTCAGCAACATTGTCATGCTTCCACCTGTCACCAGAGGGCGGCAGCGACCACCCTAGAGACTATTATGACACTCAGATGTTTTCTATTAGCAATTATGATTCCCTTTGAGAGGTGTGTTTTCTGTTATCCTTTGTGACAGCCGGTTACAGGATCTGGGTCCCCCCTGTGGGACGTTTGAGCTAACGTGGGCTAATGCGATTAGCATGAGGTAGTAAGTAACAAGAACATTTCCCAGGACATAGATATATCTGATGTGGGCAGAAAGCTTAAATTCTTGTTGATCTAACTGCACTGTCCAATTTACAGTAGCTATTACAGTGAAAGAATGCCATGCTATTGTTTGAGGAGAGTGCACAGTTATGAACTTGAAAATTTATTAATAATCCAATTTGGCATATTTGGGCAGACTTGATACAACATTTTGAACAGAAATGCAATGGTTCATTAAATCAGTCTAAAACTTTGCACATACACTGCTTCCATCTAGTGGCATAAATCACAAGAGATGTGAATTGCTTTGCTCTCAAGAAAAGGGC
Organism: Oncorhynchus clarkii lewisi; assembly: GCF_045791955.1. NCBI lineage: Eukaryota > Metazoa > Chordata > Actinopteri > Salmoniformes > Salmonidae > Oncorhynchus > Oncorhynchus clarkii. Next base: position 14,199 of record NW_027258671.1, on the reverse strand, counting down.
GCCACTGAAAGGAGTGATTACTGGAGTAGCGGTAAATGTGAAAGCTGACCAACTGAAGGGGATGATTTCGAGTGTTTGTGATGCTTGTCGTTTGGTGCGACGCAGACTGAGTGGCGTGAGTGGAGAAACAGAAGAGTCATTGTCTGTTCTTTTGAGTTTTGATGTTGAGTCTTTGCCCGAAAAAAGTGATGTTAGGATATGTAAGTTATCCTGTACGAGCTATTGTGCCGATTACATTAGGTGTTACAGACGGCATGTGGCAGCAGTGTGTAGGAGGGAGGTTCCTACTGTAGGTGTGCAGAAGGGCATGAGACAAAGGAATGTGTAGTATTGGGGAAAATAGTGGAATGTGTTAATTGAAGGGGTGCCCATGGGGTTGGGGATCAGACATGTCCCGTGTCAGAGAGGCAGGTTGAGGTTTCCAAGGTTAGAGTAGTGCAGACGTTGTCATATGCTGAGGCAGTGAAGAAAGTAGAGGAAGATTGGGAGAAGTGGTGTGAGTAGTAGATCTCTACCAGTACAGAGGGATAAACCAACGAGGGATATATGTTTCAGTAAGATTGGATTTTTGGCATTTATAACAATGGTTATCAAATATACTGCAGGGATGGGACATAAATCTCAGAAAATAGAGGTTGTGGTGGCAGCTGCATTTGGTGAGGTATTTGGGTGTGTGAGACTTGACATCAGAAGAGTTACAGGATGTGTTAAGTGGTGGTGTCCCATCCTTTCAGGGTGATGGCATGAGGTACAAATAAATAATTTTAATTAGTGGAGTAGTGGTATTTATTATTATTTGTGAGTGTAGTGTTAGACAGTAGGGTATTTGAATTGATTAATTAATTAAAAATAAAATAAACGTTTTTTAGAGAAGTATAAGGGAGTTATACTCCAGTACAGTAGGTGGTGGTAATGCAACATGTATTGGATGCCAACCGCCATTAAAGCTCAGCGAAGATAAGCCTGTAGTCTGCCAGTTATTCAGTGTTGTCCTTTGTAGAAGCCTGTAGTCTGCCAGTTATTCAGTGTTGTCTTCAACGCACGTTCTAATGAACTCGCACACCGAATCAGCGTATTCGTCAATGTTGTTATCTGACGCAATACGAAACATCTCCCAGTCCACGTGATGGAAGCAGTCTTGGAGTGTGGAGTCAGCTTGGTCGGACCAGCGTTGGACAGACCTCAGCGTGGGAGCCTCTTGTTTTAGTTTCTGTCTGTAGGCAGGGATCAACAAAATGGAGTCGTGGTCAGCTTTTCCGAAAGGGGGGCGGGGCAGGGCCTTATATGCGTCGCGGAAGTTAGAGTAACAATGGTCCAAGGTCTTTCCTCCCCTGGTTGCGCAATCGATATGCTGATAAAATTTGGGGAGTCTTGTTTTCAGATTAGCCTTGTTAAAATCCCCAGCTACAATGAATGCAGCCTCCGGATAAATTGTTTCCAGTTTGCAGAGATGTAGCTGCAGAATGATTAACTTTGCATAGAGGAAAATATAATTTTGCTATGCAGTTGTCATGGCAGAACTTTTCACTGCATGCCAACTTACAATAAATGCATTTGCAGAATATGTTTCAGACTTCATATGCCGTCATAACTGGTGCTAAACTAGATGTCTAAATTGTGTGTGTCATACACTAGTATGTCACAATCCCCTGGGTGAATCAAACAGTAGAACTAAATTGGATTTTTTTTTTAAGTAGGCCTAGAGTTCAGTTCACAGCACAGGCTGTGTGTAATGCCAGTGGCAGGTCAATGGTGAAAATAGAAAAGAGTAGAGAGTTGCCCTGCCTTACTTATTTAACTCTACAGGTTTAACATTAAAGAAGTGTCCATTAAATAAAACCCTCTGTGTTCCATTAGATACAGTAGATAGCTCTGAATCAACGATATGTTAGAGGTTCGAGAATCTATATCACAAGTTTTTTTTTTAACAACAGGTTTATGGTCAATAATGTCAAAGGCTGCACTGAAATCTAACAAAACATACCTCGCCATCTTCTCACTATCAATTGTATTTCAACCAATCGTCAGTCATTTGTGTCAGTCCAGTACATGTTGTGGCCTTCTCTATAAGCATGCTGAAAATCTTTTGTTAATTTGTTTACAGGGGCATTGTATTTGGTCAAACAATTTTTTCCAACAGTTTGCTAAGAGCTGGCAGCAAGCTGATAGGTCTGCTGTTAGAACCAGTCAAGTTCGCGTTACCACTCGTGGGTAGCAGAATGACTTTGGCTTCCCTCCAGACCTGAGGACAAAGACTTTCCTCTAGACTCAGATTAAAGATATGACAGATAGGAGTGGCTATAGAGTCAGCTACCATCCTCAGTAGCTTTCCATCTAAGTTGTCAATGCCAGGAGGTTTGTCATTATTGATCGATGACAATCATTTCCCCACGTCTCCGACACTAACTTACAGAATTAAAACCTACGATGCTTTTCTTTCATTATTAGTTTTTTTAATTCATGAATATGATGGCTCACTGATCGTTGTTGGCATTTCCTGCCTACGTTGGCCCACTTTGACAATAAACTGATCATTAAAATAATTGCCAACATCATAGTTTTGTGATGAATCTGATTCGATGAAAGAGAGTTGAATGTCTTTCTGTCCATAATTTCATGTAAAGTACAAAAGTTTTTTTTCCATCATTCTTTATGTAATTGATCTTGGCTTCATAATACAGTTTCTTCTTGTTGTTGTTGAGTTTAGTCACATAGTTTCTCAGTTTGCAGTAAGTCAGCCAGTCAGATGTGCAGCCAGACTTATTAGCCACTCCTTTTGCCCCATCTCTTTCAACCATTTTTCAATTCCTCATCAATCCATGGAGCCTTAACAGTTCTAACAGGTGCATGTTCGTCAGTCATTGGAAGAAGCAATTTCATAACTTCATCAAGTGCAGCATCTGGATCCTCTTTATAAATCACATAAAACCAAGAAATACTTTTTAACATCATCTGCAGCTCACAGCTTCAGGATAGTCCTCGTTAAGGAAGATGTACGTTCTTCAAGTTTTCCAGAAAAAGCTACCAGTTCTACATTAGTCAATGTAATGTCACTACAAAAATGTCTGCCAAACAAAAAACCTGATTAAAAAAAAAAAGGCCTCCTGTGTGTGTGCCCTTTTGACTGTGTAGACGAAGTGTGTAAATTCCTTGTGTCAGTCCGACGGGGAGAATATTTACTATGTGAGTTGTCATTCATCATCAAGCCTTTGAGCCTGTTTAGGATGCAGCGGCTGCCTCCGGGCTCTGTGAGCCTTTGAGCCTGTTTAGGATGCAGCGGCTGCCTCCGGGCTCTGTGAGCCTTTGAGCCTGTTTAGGATGCAGCGGCTGCCTCCGGGCTCTGTGAGCCTTTAAGCCTGTTTAGGATGCAGCGGCTGCCTCCGGGCTCTGTGAGCCTTTGAGCCTGTTTAGGATGCAGCGGCTGCCTCCGGGCTCTGTGAGCCTGTTTAGGATGCAGCGGCTGCCTCCGGGCTCTGTGAGCCTGTTTAGGATGCAGCGGCTGCCTCCGGGCTCTGTGAGCCTGTTTAGGATGCAGCGGCTGCCTCCGGGCTCTGTGAGCCTGTTTAGGATGCAGCGGCTGCCTCCGGGCTCTGTGAGCCTTTGAGCCTGTTTAGGATGCAGCGGCTGCCTCCGGGCTCTGTGAGCCTTTGAGCCTGTTTAGGATGCAGCGGCTGACTCCGGGCTCTGTGAGCCTTTGAGCCTGTTTAGGATGCAGCGGCTGCCTCCGGGCTCTGTGAGCCTGTTTAGGATGCAGCGGCTGCCTCCGGGCTCTGTGAGCCTTTAAGCCTGTTTAGGATGCAGCGGCTGCCGCCGGGCTCTGTGAGCCTGTTTAGGATGCAGCGGCTGCCTCCGGGCTCTGTGAGCCTTTAAGCCTGTTTAGGATGCAGCGGCTGCCTCCGGGCTCTGTGAGCCTTTAAGCCTGTTTAGGATGCAGCGGCTGCCTCCGGGCTCTTTAAGCCTGTTTAGGATGCAGCGGCTGCCTCCGGGCTCTTTAAGCCTGTTTAGGATGCAGCGGCTGCCTCCGGGCTCTGTGAGCCTGTTTAGGATGCAGCGGCTGCCTCCGGGCTCTGTGAGCCTGTTTAGGATGCAGCGGCTGCCTCCGGGCTCTTTAAGCCTGTTTAGGATGCAGCGGCTGCCTCCGGGCTCTTTGAGCCTGTTTAGGATGCAGCGGCTGCCTCCGGGCTCTTTGAGCCTGTTTAGGATGCAGCGGCTGCCTCCGGGCTCTGTGAGCCTGTTTAGGATGCAGCGGCTGCCTCCGGGCTCTGTGAGCCTGTTTAGGATGCAGCGGCTGCCTCCGGGCTCTTTAAGGCTGTTTAGGATGCAGCGGCTGCCTCCGGGCTCTTTGAGCCTGTTTAGGATGCAGCGGCTGCCTCCGGGCTCTTTAAGCCTGTTTAGGATGCAGCGGCTGCCTCCGGGCTCTGTGAGCCTGTTTAGGATGCAGCGGCTGCCTCCGGGCTCTTTGAGCCTGTTTAGGATGCAGCGGCTGCCTCCGGGCTCTTTAAGGCTGTTTAGGATGCAGCGGCTGCCTCCGGGCTCTTTGAGCCTGTTTAGGATGCAGCGGCTGCCTCCGGGCTCTGTGAGCCTGTTTAGGATGCAGCGGCTGCCTCCGGGCTCTTTGAGCCTGTTTAGGATGCAGCGGCTGCCTCCGGGCTCTGTGAGCCTGTTTAGGATGCAGCGGCTGCCTCCGGGCTCTGTGAGCCTGTTTAGGATGCAGCGGCTGCCTCCGGGCTCTGTGAGCCTGTTTAGGATGCAGCGGCTGCCTCCGGGCTCTGTGAGCCTGTTTAGGATGCAGCGGCTGCCTCCGGGCTCTGTGAGCCTGTTTAGGATGCAGCGGCTGCCTCCGGGCTCTGTGAGCCTGTTTAGGATGCAGCGGCTGCCTCCGGGCTCTGTGAGCCTGTTTAGGATGCAGCGGCTGCCTCCGGGCTCTGTGAGCCTGTTTAGGATGCAGCGGCTGCCTCCGGGCTCTGTGAGCCTGTTTAGGATGCAGCGGCTGCCTCCGGGCTCTTTAAGCCTGTTTAGGATGCAGCGGCTGCCTCCGGGCTCTGTGAGCCTGTTTAGGATGCAGCGGCTGCCTCCGGGCTCTGTGAGCCTGTTTAGGATGCAGCGGCTGCCTCCGGGCTCTGTGAGCCTGTTTAGGATGCAGCGGCTGCCTCCGGGCTCTGTGAGCCTGTTTAGGATGCAGCGGCTGCCTCCGGGCTCTGTGAGCCTGTTTAGGATGCAGCGGCTGCCTCCGGGCTCTGTGAGCCTGTTTAGGATGCAGCGGCTGCCTCCGGGCTCTGTGAGCCTGTTTAGGATGCAGCGGCTGCTTCCGGGCTCTGTGAGCCTGTTTAGGATGCAGCGGCTGCCTCCTGGTTGTGTACGTCTGTCTAGCATCACGATTGACAGCCTCCTGGTTGTGTACGTCTGTCTAGCATCACGATTGACAGCCTCCTGGTTGTGTACGTCTGTCTAGCATCACGATTGACAGCCTCCTGGATGTGTACGTCTGTCTAGCATCACGATTGACAGCCTCCTGGTTGTGTACGTCTGTCTAGCATCACGATTGACAGCCTCAAGGTGAAAAAGCAGAGCTGCCTACAAAATAAATCCACTGAACAAGCTGGGTTTAAGAAGGGCGGAGATTTGGCAACTTTTCTTTCAAACACGCTCACCTGACTGACAGGTATACAGGATGGAGAGAAGATTTGTGACCTGTTGCCACAAGAAAAGTGTAACCAGTGATGAACAAACACCATTGTAAATACAACCCATATTTATGTTGATTTTATTTTCCTTTTGTACTTTAACCATTTGCACATTGTTACAACACTGTATACAGACATAATGACATATGTAATGTTTACTGTTCATTTTCATTGTTTATTTTACTTTGTATATTATCTACTTCACTTGCTTTGGCAATGTTAACATGTGTTTACCATGCCAATAAAGCCCATTGGAGAGAGAGAGAGAGAGAGAGAGAGAGATACAGAGAGAAAGACAGTGAAAGAGAGTGAGATACAGAGAGAGAGAGAGTGAGAGATTCTGACAGAAATAATACTTAATATATACTTAATATATACTTATAATATTTCCAGAATATTTTTCATGTCGTTAAGACACATTGAATAAAGCTGAAAACAACACTGCTCAGTGAGTGATCAGTGAGTGATCAGTGAGTGATCTTGTCTAACCCAGCGAGCCAAACCACAAAATGGAGAGAGATAGGGAGAGAGAGAGAGAGAACATGTGTCCTTGCTAAACCAACAACACTAAACAACCGTAAAAAGCTCTTTCAAACACAACAGGCCTCCTAAAAGAAACGCAGGGCCCTAGTGATGGCACCTAATCGGATTTCCCAACTGTAGATTGATTGACTGTTATATTCTACTCGATTATATTCGCTATTCTATGATCTTTGACACACACCCTTTAATGATGACACTGACCCTACCTGTATATGAACTGAGTCAACAGAGTTTTACTTGCAGAGTCATACTGATATGGTTTCCTGTGTGAGGGTGTGTGGTGTGGTGTGGTGTGTGTGTGTGTGTGTGTGTGTGTGTGTGTGTGTGTGTGTGTGGGCGGGGCCTTAATACAGTAAGGGTGTGGGCGGACTCAGTCATGTCATCATGACAACATCAACCAGTGTGCTGTGAACACCATTAGCGTGAGCAACAATAGTGGAATTGGCAGTTCGCATTCAAAATTAAAGTCCCCCTTGAAACTAATGCAAATGTATAGAAATAGTGGAATCGTGCCACAATTGTACTATATAATGCCAAACAAGGTTGGAATATTATATAAATTCAACAAAATACATTAATTACTATTACTTTTGATACTTAAGTATATTTTAAATCCAAATAGTTTTAGACTGTTACGCAATTAGTATTTTACTGGGTGACTTTCACTTTTACTTGAGTCATTTTCTATTAACATAGTTTTACTTTTACTCAAGTGTGAACATTTTAAGAAGTGCTAAGACGCTAATAGATGTGTAAACTCTAAAAAGTTGTATTCTGTGGATGTCACTGAGTAGGCTGATACCCCATTTCATGGGTAAAACATCCATAGGCTGTACAGAGCATAAAAGTAATGCCCCAAATGCAATTCTGAATTTAAATACATCCACAATGCGATTTCAACTGATTTGTTTTGGGTAAATTTAACTAATAATTGTCTTTTGGTGAATTTGTATAACAACATTCAAACGTTGTTTAGCGTCATCTAGAACATTTGTGGCATGATTCCACAATTTTTTTTTATCGGTGTGCATCAGTTTCAATGGAGTACTTTTATTTTGAAGATAAACTGCTGATTCCACTATCGTTGTTATGAATGTTGTTCACAACACGCTGGTACAACATTGGCGTGACTGTTCACCTCTAACAGCACTCTAGAGTGAAATGAGGAGAGAGAGAGAGAGAGGAGGAGGGTTGTTCAGAAGCAGAGCCAAACTACTATTCCAAATTAACTCAACGTGCTCCGCTAACGTGTCTCTCTCTGTATGTGCGAGAACAAAATAAGTTGAAAGTGACGGAGCCGACCTGTTAACGCCGGGAAAGGGTAATTCGTTGTGCTCCTTGGACATGGAGCGCTTATGCGGACCAGAGCTCCCGTTCTGGGTAAGTAAAGGCTTGTCGGATGGCAGGCAGTTGAGTTCACGGTTGTGATCACCTCGTGTATATCACAAGAATCTGAAACAAGGACGTTATCTTGGCTTCAATGTTTTCTATGTGTAAGCCGCAGAAATTGTTGTGTATAGTTGACTAATTTAGCAATGTTTCATGGTCTTGGTTTTGGAGGTGTGCAGTTACAGTACAACCATAACCCTAAAGATATAACAATGAGCCAGATGTCACTGGGTGTATAAATGTGAAGCATACGGTTGGCGTTTCCTCTCACTACCAAATATGGTAGTGAGCGGAAGCCCACTGGCGGGCAGTGGGAGAAGATGGATCGAGAGATTTTGTTCAACACATTCTCTTCAATTAAACATTTGATCTCACTACAGTACTCCGTTCCAAAAACTATAATCAGTTATGAACAGAGGGGACTAAGTTTTTTAGACTTTACTCTTTTCCAAAGTTTTTAAAAAAAATCGCGCTGTTTAGAGGAGTGCAAAGGCAAATTGAGTTATTGCACAGGCGCACTTGAGTAGGCGTTCCGTAACGGAAATATGCGGCTGTATACTAGAACGCGCCAATAGGATATCGCTAGGACGTGCTTGGCTCGGCCCACATCATTGCTTGTTCTGCCCACTGACTCATTTGTTTGCGTTGGAAACGACAAGGTGTGGTTTATCTTGGTTTAGTTATACATCTTTGAAAGCTTGGTGTTGGGGATTTAAACAAGACACCGAGCGCAGTTAAAGTGTAATAAACGAACAAGGAAATGTATTCGGTCCTTCCTGGATGCTTGCGTAAACTGTAGCCAACTCATTTCAGAACAAATGTTAAATTAGTTTAAAATATGTCTATGGCCAAATTTTAACCATGCATAATTTCACTTTTTTACATTTTATTTAACTAGGCAAATGCTTATTTACAATGACGGCCTACCCAGGCCAAACCCGGACGACCCTGGGCCAATTGTCTGCCGCCCTATGGGACTCCCAATCACAGATGTGATACAGCCTGGATTCGAACCAGGGACTGTATTTATTTATTTTACCTTTATTTAACCAGGTAGGCTAGTTGAGAACAAGTTCTCATTTGCAACTGCGACCTGGCCAATGTAGTTAACTAGTGATTATGTTAAGATTGATTGTTTAAATGCTAGCCAGCAACTTACCTTGGCTCCTTGCTGCACTCGCATAACAGGTAGTCAGCCTGCCACGCAGTCTCCCCGTGGAGTGCAATGTAAATCGGCGTCAAAAAAAGCCAATTACTGATTATAAAAGCTTGAAATCGGCCCCAATTAATCGCCCATTCCGATTAATCGGTCGACCTCTAGTTATGAGAGGTGAGGACCTTGAGTGTTTGTGCTGCCTGCCTGTACTTGGTCTAGACCAGGGCTTTTCAAACTGGGATCCGCAACCCTCTAGGAAGGGGGGGGGGGGGGGATATTTACTTCATGAATAGCGCTAGCTGCAACAGAATACCATTGTGGATACCATTTTTATGCCTCTGTGTCCAATATTAGGGAAACTAGCACTGGGTCGTGAAACTACCTCAAACTAGCTTCAGCACAATGACGAAGGGCAGTGTGTCTGCAGGTTTGTGCTCCTCCCTTGTACTTGATTGATTAAGGTCACTAATTAGTAAGGAACTCCCATCACCTGGTTGTCTAGGTTTAAATTGACGGTATAAAAAAAACAAAAAACCAGCAGACACCTCGGCCATCCAAGGAAAGAATTTTACACCCCTGGTCTACAGCGTGTTAGCTGTTTCTGTTTATCTGACTCTAGAGAAGTAGATGAATGGCTTCATTGCCGAGACACACACTATCCCATTAATATGGAGGAAAAACAGTAATTGGATCTTATTACATTTAAAAAAAATTTAGTAAGTCATAATTTTCGGGATGGAAAACCTGTTTCTGTCGATTTTAAACCAGGGGTGGGCAACTTCGATGGAGGTTGGGGCCACATAAAATGTGAACTCATCATGAGGGGCCACAGTATACCCACATTCATACCCACCATGCAGTCAGAGCGGGCCCTAGCCTTTTACTGCCTCTAGGCAATATTTTTTCACCTTGCGAGCCAAACATTTTAGACATGATTAAACTTTCTTTGTATTCTACAGTTGAATGGAGCTGGGCTGGACTTTGTGTGACGTTCATTAGTCTTCAGGAAATGTGGTTTAGCACGTCTTAACTGAGAAGTGACCGAGTTCTTTTAGTCGAAAGAAAGAAATGGTGACACCAGACTGAAAGGTAAACATCCATGTGTGTTAAGGACATTCAATTACAGTTTCAGTTTCATTCACTTCCAATTGTAGTGTATTTTAGGGGAAATCTATTGTGTCCAACATCTAGTTATATAGAGGTTTTTCAGTGTCTGTAAGCGGCCCAGTGCTGTTTGATATCCCACGGTCACTTTAAAGGGATAGTGTGAGATTCTGGAAACCAGGGTTAAAGAAAAGACTAGAATTCTATTGGAACAGTTATGTTGGCTGTTCCGGTAGACTTCTAGCCATTGCGCTAACGCTATTTAGCAATAGCTGCAACTTCCTTCAAACTGCACACAGAGACATAAACATTCCACGAGTTCATCTGACTCGGGGTAAATAGAAAAAGGTCTTAATTGCCAGAATCTCTCAGTATCCGTTTGACTCCAGTAGTGTTGTTTTAACGTTAAGTAGGGAATTGTTGAAATGCTGACTTGACAAAAATGTATTCCAGTCATCATGACTCTGGCTCCCCTCACTTTGATACCGTATTGACTTATCGTTACCTCAGATGACTTTGTGAGCTTTCAGAGATGATTCACGTTTCTTTGATTCCTTAATTAAGCAATATATCATGAGGCCATTGACTTATTCCACATTTAGTTGTGTTACAGCTTGAATTCAAAATATGTGTGTGGTGTGTGTGTGTGTGTGTGTGTGTGTGTGTGTGTGTGTGTACACTTCTTTTCTTTGGATATATCCCCCCCCCCCCGATCAGCTAGCAGCATGGGGAAATAACGTCTAGACTCTTATTCTCTTTTCTTTTTTCAAGGGAGATGAAGGTTAGGAATTGCCTGGCTGTGCTGTGGGACAGCTGGTTGAGTATTGATAATTCAAATGTCACTGTTGACAGGCATTACCAAACGATTGTCGTGAATAACTCCCTCCCAAATCCATTTTTATAATAAGTATTGTTGAGTATTGCTTTTTCAGATAAAAGACTTCAGGTACAACATTCACTCGAGTTCTCTACTTAAAATGGAAAAATTAGCTTTAAAGACATGATTTAATGATCTTTGGTTCTTAACACTGGAAAACAATATGTGAATGCCACATTGTTTTACAGTGTATTGCTAACTATGTGGTAGGGCTTACAGTGCTACTAAATACTAATTCAGTGTATGTAAACTTATGACCCACTGGGAATGTGATGAAAGAAAGAAAAGCTGAAATAAATCATTCTATCTACTATTACTCTGACATTTCACATTCTTAAAATAAAGTGGTGATCCTAATTGACCTAAGACATGGAATTTTTACTAGGATTAAATGTCAAGAATTGTGGAAAAACTGAGTTTAAATGTATTTGGCTAATGTGCATGTAAACTTCCCACTTCAACTGTAGATGACTCATTATTTTATTCGCCATGGGGAAATTTTCACACTCATCGTAAACACTGACTGCAGCTATTGAGCACTCTTGGCACCCAGACCCAAAACTAAGAGAGTTCTGGGAAAATACTGGGAATTCTGGGAAAATAAACATTTTTTTGTACTCAGCCGTCATTCTTTGGAATAGTCTTGCAACAAACTTTAAATTCATTATCTCCATGGTCTTTTTCAAGTTGTCACATAAAATGTTTTGCTAAATAGCAGTAGACTTACAGTACTGGGGCTTACTTGTGTCAGCCAAGGATTTATTTGCGTACAGTACCTTTACAATGCAAACTTATCAAACATGCTCACACTTCCTTTTTCCACCATAACCAGAGGGTGTGTAACATACTTTCACTATAGGGGGGGGGGATGGGAGAAGCTGCAAAGCTACGACTGTTGACATTGATGTGTTGATGTCAAAAGAACTACTAACGTTAATTACTAAACCACAAAGTCAACAGAGTTTGATTCCAGATTTGGTCACAGTGATAAATAATAATAATAACGAGCGGCGAAACATTTGCGTTCATTCTCTAATCAGTCTTGTCACCGGCATCAAACGAAGGGTAGCCTAGTGGTTAGAGCGTTGGGCCAGGAAACGAAAGGTTGCTGGATCGAATCCCAGAGCTGACAAGGTAAAAACAAAAACTGTTCTGCCCATAAGAAAGGCAGTTAACCCACTGTTACCCGGGCGCCGATGATGTAATTATTCGAATACCTCCTCATGCCTTTTGCACACAATGTATATAGACTCTCTTTTTGTTTTTGTTTCCTACTGTGTTATTGACTTGTTAATCGTTTATTCCATGTGTAACTCTGTGTTGTCTGTTCACACTGCTATGCTTTATCTTGGCCAGGTCGCTGTTGTAAATGAGAACTTGTTCTCAACTAGCCTACCTGGTTAAATAAAGGTGAAATAAAAAATGAAATGTTGGTTGAAGGCATTCAGTTGTACAACTGACTCGGTATCCCCTTTGGACCAACAGAGCTGCTAACTCCACTAGTGATATGATATTTGTTCTTCTGGATATTACAGGGAAGACTAAAGACGTTACCAGAGAGATGGCTGCTAGCACCAGGTTAACACAGCACAACAGGCCTGTTTTGTGTAGAAGGCCCATTTTTAAGATGAAAAGATATATGGTAGATGCTGACTTATATTTAGCAGACGCTCTTATCACAATCATAGCTAAGATGTACTTTACTATCAGCAAAGTATTTAGTATTTTATTAGGGATCCCAATTAGCGACTGCCTTGACAAAACACTACAAATAAGATAATATACATAACACTAAATAATACAATACAAAATTACAATACCAAATATATAAACATGCCTGTCTCTTCACAGTCCACGTTGTGTCGTTAGGTGTTCTTTTATCTGTGTTTTTGCTAGCTTGAGTTACCTGGGTTACCAGAGAGTTCCATGTAGTCATGGCTCTATTTAATACTGTGTGTTTCCCAGCCTCTGTTCTGGACCTGGGGACTGTTTTGTGCCCATAAGTGTTCGGTACCTTCTAACCCATCAATACCTCACACAAAGAGAAGGGGGAGGTGGATACCTAGTCAGTTGTACAACTGAATGCAATAAACTGAAATGTGTCTTCCGCATTTAACCCAACCCCTCTGAATCAGAGAGGTTCGGGGGACTGCCTTAATCGAGATCCACGTCATCGGCGCCCGGGGTACAGTGGGTTAACAACCTTTCTCAGGGGCAGAACGACAGCAACCTACCATTCACACACCGCAACCTACCATTCACACACCGCAACCTACCACTCACACACCGCAACCTACCACTCACACACCGCAACCTACCACTCACACACCGCAACCTACCACTCACACACCGCAACCTACCACTCACACACCGCAACCTACCACTCACACACCGCAACCTACCACTCACACACCGCAACCTACCACTCACACACCGCAACCTACCACTCACACACCGCAACCTACCACTCACACACCGCAACCTACCACTCGCACACCGCAACCTACCACTCACACACCGCAACCTACCACTCACACACCGCAACCTACCACTCACACACCGCAACCTACCACTCACACACCGCAACCTACCACTCACACACCGCAACCTATCACTCACACACCGCAACCTACCACTCACACACCGCAACCTACCACTCGCACACCGCAACCTACCACTCACACACCGCAACCTACCACTCACACACCGCAACCTACCACTCACACACCGCAACCTACCATTCACACACCGCAACCTACCACTCACACACCGCAACCTACCACTCACACACCGCAACCTACCACTCACACACCGCAACCTACCACTCGCACACCGCAACCTACCACTCGCACACCGCAACCTACCACTCGCACACCGCAACCTACCATCCAACCTACCACTCACACACCGCAACCTACCACTCACACACCGCAACCTACCATCCAACCTACCACTCACACACCGCAACCTACCATCCAACCTACCACTCACACACCGCAACCTACCACTCGCACACCGCAACCTACCACTCACACACCGCAACCTACCACTCACACACCGCAACCTACCATCCAACCTACCACTCACACACCGCAACCTACCATCCAACCTACCACTCACTGTGTGGCTGTTCACTAGTGTGAGGGTTATTTAAACTGTTGATACAGCTAAATAATTACCACACTGGGGAGGCGCCTGTTCTGACGCAACAGACCACTGTGCAATGGCAAGCTAGCAACTTGGTTATACAGAAATTGGCTTATTCGGTCACTTCATTCAGTTCAGTCCCTTCGATTTACACAACCATGCTGTGTACATTGCTTTTGTCCTGTCACACTAATATGATTCAGTCCTAGCCTGCTCTTAAACCCTGGCCTGGCCTGCTCTTAAAACCTGGCCTGGCCTGCTCTTAAACCCTGGCCTGGCCTGCTCTTAAACCCTGGCCT